>NC_133618.1:599012274-599163528 GCF_048593235.1 Sminthopsis crassicaudata
TTGAGCGTGCTACTGGTTATTAAACTATAGATTCAAGAGATCGTGGCCAGAGACCTTTGAAGGCCTCAGAGGAGGCGAGCCGGGTAAAGTTGACACTGCAAAGGTCAGTGGTCAAAGGTACTCTGTTGGGCCTAGGGCAGACTGGTAATAGTAACTGCCAGGAGGGCATGTTGCAGACGACAGCTAACATTTCTATAGCACTTTCAGGTTTGCAAAGGGTTTACACACATTATTTCATTAGATCCTCATTTTATTCTGGTAAGCAAATCAGATTTTGAACTATCATTGGTTATCAGTACCTGATTTAGAGAATTGTAAAGGCTAAATTGAGGACACTGAACAACTTGAAATCCAGTATTGGTCCTGCTAAAAGCCACATTGCTATTTTAAACTATCTTTGATTTGGTCTATTTTTTCCATGACTGCTGGATCAATATTAGGAGAAACCACCAGCGGTCATATTAAATTAATCACCTACAATAGTACGTAAGCTCCTTGAAGAGTGCTTTTTGGGGGAAGGGTTATCATATCTCCACCTCCTAACACAGTGCCTGACCCAAAGCAGACACATCATAGATACTTATCGGTTTTAGCAGAATTCCTTGGAGCACAAGGAGCCCCATGATATAGAATAAAGAATCAGGAGACCTGGTGATCTCAACCTCACCTGCACTCGTAGGATGAAGAATTGAACTATATGATTCCTAAGATCCCTCCTAGTTCTACAAAGGCTTCTGGTTCTCACAAAGATGGGCAAAAGCTAAAGTAGCACCAATCCTCTGCTCAAAACATGGGTTAAAAAATCACTCAGAACTCAGACTAGTGGGGTTTGGGGTGACAGGTTAATGTTGATGGGAATCCCAACCTATACCTTCTACCAAGAAGGAAACTGAGAGATTAGATGTCTTGCCCACAGTTATACAGGTATTAAATGGCAGAATCAGAATCTAAACTCAGATCTTCTCAGTGCAGGTATAGAATTCTTTTTTCCACAGATTGAAAAACCACTTTCTTTGTACCTCCCCACCATCTTCACCCAGCTCTACCTTTTCGGCAGAATCTCTGAAGGTCACGAGACTGATGTGACCTTTCTTCTGAGAGGACAGAAAGTGCAGTGCCCTTTGGTACACAGCATCTTCTTGTTAATTGATTCCACATAAAGCAGCCATCTGGCTTGGCACTGGCAAATAAAGGCTACACTGCACAGACTTGTTTGTCCCAGTTTCCATGTCTTTTATCCTTCCCTCTCACTGCCCGCTTCAGGCACACACTTCTCTCTCCCCCATCCTCCCTGGCAAACTTCCTGAGCTTGGCGGGAACTAAATGCTAAGATGGGCAATGCTGATATGGAGAAATGCGCCCTTCTGGTCGTCGAGGACACATGCAGACCCCAATGATCGTAAAGGAAAACAGATGCCCTGGCGTGATGCGAACCAGAGAACTAGATAGAGCCACATTTAAAACGAAACTGGACCCAACTGCTGGCCCCGAAGGCTGAGGGACAGAAGAGAGGGTTTGTAGAGCACGCCAGAGATACTCACAGATGTACCGACACAATGATCCATTCAGCACCAGCACTGAAGGTCATGAGAAAAACCTGTTACTCCTGATTAAAGTTAGTAAATGTCTGGTGGAATTCGAATGGTGGCACTTGCCCTACATTCTTTTCAAAAGCCCTTCCATATCACTTACTGGTATTCTAAAGTAGAAACCAAAAGCCAGTCAGTAATTATCCTGGCATAATTTTCCATCACTGAATATATAAACAAGGTGTTAATGGCTTTTGAGCCATTAAAGATAAAACCATATTTGTACTTAATTCATTAATGCATCATAATTCATTTATACAATCTTAAACGTGGCTAGTTTACCTGTGGGAGCTCTGCCCAAAGGACTGTAAATTTTGACAACTTAAACCTCACAAGATATCTTGGGGTTTAAGGACTAGGATTATGCCTTAAATCAAATTGTTCTGGCTCTCATTGATTGAAGAACAATAGGTCCCAAGCCAAGCCCCACTTGGTCATTGTGCCCTGATTGGCTCAGAGTAAATGTAAATGGCAATTATTTCTGTTTTAGCCAGAAAACCCCAGTCTTTCCCTCCCTCCCTCTCTCTCTCTCTCTCTCTCTCTCTCTCTCTCTCTCTCTCTCTCTCTGTATCTCTCTCTGTCTCTGTCTCTCTCTCTCTCTCTGTCTCTCTCTCTCTGTATCTCTCTCTCTCTCTCCATATATATACATATGTATATATATGTATATATGTATATGTATACATATATACATATATATGTTTGTATTTATATACAGGGATACATATGTATACCTACATATGTGTATATATATATATATATATGTTTGTATTTATATTTATATACAGGGATACATATGTATACCTATATCTATATATCTATATCTATATCTATATCTATATATATATATATATATATATATATATATATATGTGAGTGTGTGTACACACACATACATATAATTAGGTAAAAGAAGTCATTCTCTGCCTCATTTCTTACCTAGCCTTAATCAGTGATTGGGTATTTGCCTCAATCTAAAACCTCAGACTGAGACTAGGAAAGACCTTAGCTTAAAAAGGCAAGATTCCCCACCTTATCTAGGGCCATCTCTGGTCCTCCTGCTCTGTATCTGGTCATATAGGGCTCTGGAGGGGAAGGTGAAGCAAGTGACCTTGCCAGCCCTCCCTCACTAAAACCCATTCACCTTCATGTCACAGCATCCCCTCCCTGATGTCATGGTCATCTCAGAGAACGAAGGACAAAAAACAACAGTATGTGACAATTCTAATACCTGATTTGACCTGAGGGAAAATAGATGCACTTTTCCTCATCCAATTATTCTACACATCTTCCTCCCCCATCCAAATCCAAAGGCCTTCCATAGCCACCCAATTCATTGAGTCTTTCCATTCTTTTAATATGCCTAATGCATGGATATTTACTCAAGTCTCCTCCTCTCATGAAAAGACTCACAAGACCTAATCTGAAAGCCTTCTGCTTTGCAACAGGAAAAATGTTAGGGTAGTCAAACACAAGTCATTGTTATTAATTGAACTATATTCAAGATCCATGTGACCTTTTCAAGGTGTCACCAAAAGGCTTTCTGCTACTATAAATCTGGGTTTTTAATATATCAATATATAACTACAAATCAATATATGATACATCAGCCTGAGTGGTGACTGGGTTTTTCAAAGCTCAAAGAATCCAATTTAAATAATAACTCTTATACAAAAGGGTAAAAAGTAAGCATTTGATGAGTAAGCTAGAATAGTTTCCTTGCCCAGAAATAACCATCCAATCAACAAGCCTTTATTAAGTGTCTACTCTAAACTCAATATTGGAATTATAAAGAGGAAACAGGCTCTGCCCTGAAGGAGTTGTTTACAGTCTATGGGAGGAGAGGAGGTACACATAACATGTGTTTATGTAAGTATGCAAAATATATGAAAAATATGTTCAAAGTAAAAGCAAGGAGGGATGGAGGGGAGATATTAGTAACTGGGTACCAGGAAAGACTTTGTGTAGAAAATGGCATGGCAGCTGAATTTTGAAAACACCTTTGAGTTCTAAGAAAGAAAACTCATATTCTAAAAGACTTTTTATAAAGACTGATTTTCTCCCCTCTTTTTGCCTTTTTGGGGCTTACCATCTTCTTTTATCCATTCCTATCTAGCCCCCCTTCTTTCTTCACTAGCTAAGATCTGACCCCTACAAATCTGGGATCTTAAATCCTGGCACACAAGTCAGAACACAGACCTTTTGTATTCTAGAAATATTTTCCACTTCTTTTCTCATATACAGTGCCACAGAGATGCTATTTTTTATAACACAGTTTCATATTCTTTTTTGATTCAATCAGCATCCTATTCTGATGTTCATAAACAGAGGATCCTTCAGAAATACTCCCTGAAGAGGAAATGTGAATGATAGAAGTTGTGTGTTTTTTTAATTTCATGCATATGCCCACTAATCAGAGATAAATAGTATTATCTTGCTCTGTATAGTAAAGTTTGTTCTACCCAGCAAAGCAACTATCTTAAATGAATATTTAGTATTCACTCCTTTCTTTGGAGACATGGGTATCTATAAGATATCAAAAGTACAAACTGGCAAGACAGAGTTGCTGTGTTTCTTGAGCTCATTTGGTTATTTTTCTTGGTTAAAAGGACAGGAGGAACATGGGAAGAAAGATAGCAATATCTAAAAATGACTGTGAGTTTAAAAAAATTCATCAATGTCATTTTAAAGGAAATAAATAAGGGGAAGGGATCAAATATTATTAAATGCCTCCTATGTGCCAAAAACTGTGCTAAATGCTTTAGAAATATTTTTTCATTTGATAGATAAAACATTTTTAATGTGTATTTAAAGTCTCAACAAATGTTTTCAAGGCATAATGTTTCTTGGATGGGGAGAAGAGAGACATATTTTGTGAGATTTTGAACATTACATTACCTTCAAATTTCAGTCCCATGAATTTCAACATAACTGTAACCAAACTCTTTATTTCAAGAAGAAATATAATAAATATTCTTTCTAGAATTTTGTTTCAAGAAAATAAGAGGGAGGGGGGAATCACATTTGAAACACAAAATTGTACAGGCAATTGGAGACCATTTCCTACATTTCTCAGGTGGGATAGTATAAATTCTACTTAAGTAGGTAATATGTTATTTTTCAGTGGTAAATGAATGGAAGCAACTGAACATATAAGGAATAGTCAATTGTCTTGTGAGCTGGTCAAAATCAGCTTGTAGTAAGATTCTTTGAAACTTTTAATAGATTCAGTGCTTGAACTCTCAAAGGCTCTCAAGTTGGTTAATGAAACATGTTGAACTATATCAAATTTCTCTCAAAATCTTTCAATTTAACAGAATACTTAACATATGAATAATGGATTTGTACAAAAGGACCAGAGTTGAAATACCATCTCTGTCAGTCATTTTCTGTGTGAAGTTGGGTAAGTTTCTTAACTATTCTGGACCTCAGTTTCTCATCTGTAAAATGAGAAGGTTCAGCTAAATGCATCCTAAGTTTTCCCCCAGCTCAAATCTATTATCTTATGAATCTATGGAAAGCATCCACTATTGTTTTCTTTTTAAATTCAATTTTCTTTTTTTATTCTGACTTTAAGAATTCTCCATTAAATACTTTTTGTACTCCACAATTCCATGTTAGCTGAAAAATCACCATTTTCTACTTTTCTGGGAACTGGGAGATTTCAAGAGTATTTAGTTGAAAATCAAATTTATTTGTTATTGGACTTAAAATCTCCTAGTTTTACCTGGCTTCACCTTCCACTGAAGACATTTAAAAGAAAAAAAAAAAGTAAGTCTGAAAAAAACTACAAAGAAAATAAAATTTGAGTGTTCTTATTTTCTGAGCAGAGTAGGAAGTGACACATTATCCAAATTTCAGAGAAATAAATGATGAGAGCATTTTACTTAGCCAATCACTTTAAGCTTCTCCATAAAGAAAAAAAAATTACAATGATCTCACTGTCTCAACCCATAGGGAAAGACTATTTGGCCTTCCCATGAAAACCTGTCTACATTTTTCCCCTTAAACCTTGCCAATAAAGTGTTTGTAATTTTCTAAAACTACCATTGTGGCTCTGACAGGAATTATTCAAAAGGCATCCCCCAATGTGAGCTAAAGAGAAAATAAAATTTAAAAGCTTAAAGGGCCGATTCAGTGCTACAATCATTTTTCATTAATACTTTTTCAGGAGTTTCCTCAAGAGCAGATAGCATGCAGAAATGTTACCCTGGACTCCAAGGGGCCACTGGGCTTTATGCTAGTCCTTTGTTCTCAAGGTCTTTATTGTGCTTATTTAAGACCAGGGAAGGATCTTTGAAAAAAAATGTTTTTGGTGACTGATCCTAGTTCTATTTGGCCTTAAAATTATTTTCGAGTGGATACATCCAAGTTTGGACAATTTGTGCTTTACTTGATCCTTAATGGTTTGTTTATATGACAAGATGGCAAACCCTTGGAGAGCATTTTGAGGAAAACAGCAAATAAGATAAAAGGGTTGGAAGACAAAGCCGATGAGGAAGGGTTCAACAGAGTTAATGAGGTTTATTTAGTCTGGAGAAAGAAAGACTAAAGAATAATTTAACAATAGTCTTCAAAATATAAATGGACCTAAAGGACAGTAATTGATTTTTCTACAGCATCATCATCATCATGGCGAACGTTTATGTAGTGCTTTAAGAATTTGAAAAAGCTTTACACGTTTCCTTTACTCATTTCCTTCTGACACAGTTCTGTGAGGTAGATAGTACAGATGTTATGAGCCTCACTTTAATGAAGAGAAAGTTAAAGTACAAAGAGATTGATTTTCCTATGGCTAAATTAGAAAAGATCAGGGCAAAATCTGAACCAAGTTTATTTCTCATTTCCAGTACAGTATTTATTCTTTTATACCATCCTGTTCCATTCCTACCAAGGATGGAATAAGAGAAAATGATCTTGAGAAGGGCCTGAGTTAAACACAATGAACAATTTGCTGGTTATTAGGATCACTAAGCATGGAATAAATTATCAAGGAAGCTTTTTTTCCGTACATCTTTTAAAATATAGTAGATATTTATCCTCAAGGATACTACTGGCATCAACTTTCATGAATGTAGCTGAACAGACTAGATTACTAAATTTTTTTTTAAAAAAACAATTCTTAATAGGCTATTGTATAATATAATGTAACAAATATTGTAAAATATATCAAAGAGACATACAACAAGAGAAGAAGTTAGGGGATAATGTAGCAAGAGCAGTCAATAACCAGTGGATGGCTAAGATTCGGTGTCTACATTATATTAAGATAACTAAAGGAAGTCCTCTCCTGCATCATGTGCGGACCTTTCCTGCACATCTCATTCCCACCATGTCTTCACAGGAGAATATTGAGTCACATAAGATTATGTGTAGACTAGATGTAATCTGCTCTGTTGGAGGTAGGTGAAATCACAGACTATCAAGGTATCAAGGGATCACCTTTGGCTCCAAAGGGATCTTTTACTTTCTCCTTTCAAGACATGATTTCTTTCATTACCCTAAGATGGGACATGTCTTCATGAGGTAATTTTTGTAAAGTCACTGAAAGCTCTGAGTGATGGGTGTTACATAAACATTAGTTATAATTTATGATTTGAAAAGCTACCAATTTTCCTGAAGTCAGTGCTTAAAATATCTGGCACCATCATCAACCAGAGCTAATGTGATACATCTCTTGCCTGAAAACATTTATTTTAGTAGTAAATAAATATTATTTCATGCCATCAAATGTATTGCCATGCTGGGAAGAAATATCCCATTTTTCCAATGCCTTTCTCAACTCTTTATAATCCAAATTCCAATCCCTCATCTTGACTGACATTGCTTTCTGTAAGATTCTTGATGATTTCTTTACTGGTAAGTCCAATGGCTTTTTCTGTCTTCATCCTTTTTGAATTTGGATCACTAACTATGTTCCATAGAGTCTTATTTTTGTGGATTTCCCAAAATTCTGTTTTGATCTCTTCTTTTTCTAGATTCTTTCTCTTGATGCTCTCTTGGTGAACTATTCAACTATCATCTCTCTCAAGTTTATTAATCCATCCTTCATCTCTTCCATGTTCTAGTTCACATTTCTATCTGCTAGAAATTGATACCTGAATGTCCAATAATCATCTTAAATTCAACACTTTCAGAACAGAATTTATTATCTTTTCCCTGAACTCATTTTTCCTTTGAACTTCCATATTTCTGCTGAGAGTGGTACTCTTTCTAATCAACAAAAATTGCAACTTTGGATTCACTCTTGACTTTTTTCTTCTTCCTCATCCACAGTTCTGTGTCCATTCTCTTCATTCTTCATTGCCTTCTTTTTACTAATCCTACAACCACTTTGGTTCAGTCCTCACTATATCTCACCTTCATTAGCTTCCTAATTGGTTTCCAGTCTCTCCCTTCTCTAATTCATCTTCCACAAGGTTGCCAAATTAATATTCCTAATGTATAATAGTGTTATTCTTTCACTCAAGAAGTGTCATTAGCTCCCTATTGGATAAAGTACAAACATTGAAAACCTTTCACAATCTTTTGACATTCTATCACTTTTTTGAAGCTAGTTACTTATTCATACATTCTATGCTGCTGCCATGCTCAACTACATACTATTCTTTGTACACAATCTGCCATATCCTTGCTAAAGAGTCCTTGATTCAGTTCTAAGAATGGAACAGGCAGGATTTTGAAAATTATATTTTACAATAAATCCTATCTTTGCAGTCTTGCAAATGGCAGAATAGAGTAGCAGAATGGATAATTTGCCCAAAATGAAGCCAGTGGGATTTGAGTTTAAATCTGGCCTGTAGGATTATTTAATCTGTATAATCTCAAACAAGCACTTAATTACTCTATGCTTCAAGCAAGACCATAGACTATTTGTACTAAATTACAGATATATAAATTTATACATCCTTTTTTTTTTTTTTGCATAACTGACTAGAAGTTCCAAAGGAAAAAAGACGCTAGTCTGTTTTTATTTTTTTAGCCATAAAAAAGCATTTGATTCAGAAAAACAAAATGTCTCCTTAAAAGAAGGCTATTTTCTCCAACATGATATTTTCAATACTGAAGTTTAGAATATAAATATACTACTTACTGGGTACAAGGCACTGTCCTAACCATCTTATAAAGACATATGAACATTACCTTATTTGATCTTCATAACAACCTTGAGAGATGTGCTATTATTATTCCTGTTTACATATGGGAAAACTGAGGTAAATTTTAAAAACAAGAGTCTCCTCTCAAGGAAGAGACAACATGCAAACAAATACATACAAAGCACGCCATATAGGGGATAAGGAGATAATTAACAGAGAGAAGACACTAGAATTTAGAAGGGTTAAAAAAGGATTCCTCTAAAAGATGGGATCTTAGCTGAAATTTAAAGGAAATCTGAAAAGTCAGTAAGTGGGGAGGACAGTCCAAGCATGAGGGACAATCATAGAAAATACTCAAAGCCAGGAGATTCTGTGTCTTATTCATGGAATATCCTGGAAACCAGCATCGGTGGGAGTAAGATATAAGACTGGAGAGTATTTGATCTTGGAGGTAATAGGGAGTCAATGAAGTTTATTGAGTAGAGGAGTGACATGGTTGGGCCTGAGCTTTGGGAAAATCACTTTGATGCCTAAATGAAGGATGGATCAGAGTGGGGAGAGACTTCAGGCAGATGTATCATCAGCCCAGTCATCTTCTTGTCCAAAGTGTCCCTCTATGGTCAATACTCTCCCGGGTGCAATTTTCCCCTATTGGAAAATCTAAGATCTTTAAGGACAGGGACCTTCTTTGCTTCTTCCGTTTAGCACAGTGCTTGGCCCACAGTAAGAATTTTAGAATACTATTTAATTCATTAAACACATATTAGTATGCTAATTGAAAGCTATCAGTGATATTATTCTAAACACACAAGTTAGGAATTAAAGTTATGATTCTCATCACCTCCATAATTCATCCCATCATAGAATCTGTTTGTAATAGAGACTACTGAATGTGGTGATAACTTATATAGTGTCGATTACATATGTGCAATGTGTAAAGGTTATGGTAGCAGAGGGAATCATAATTCTCAGTTTTCTGCTTCTTAGCATTTTAAGCAACGGCTTCCCCTCCTCCACCCAGTTCCATTTTTCTTCTTCCTCACTATCACCTCTTTCATCAAGTCAAACATTAAATGAGGGATGTAACTGGAAATGATAAAAAGCTAGAAAAAAATCTTAGCAAAGCTTAAAATCCTAACCAGTCCATGAGAATATTAATCAATTTAATATGCTTTACTTTTCTATCCACTTAATATTAAAATAATTAAGAAATAAGAAGAGCATGTAAAATTTTATGTCCTCTTTATAGATTGTTCACAATAGCCAGGTCAGAATGGTAAATGGATATTTTTGGATGTCAAGGCTTATGAGGAACAAAGAAATGTTCCCTGCTTCCTAGGTTATCTCCTAAAATAAGTTGTAATAGAGAGAGGCCTTTTGGTGAAAATGTTACCAAGCCTGCATTTCTCTTCTCCACCATTTATTTATAAGACTGATCAAATTTATTTTCCAAGCAGAAACAATAGCTTTGAAATGGATTTCACTAAATCTGCATAGTTCATCACCTGTAGTGTATGGATTGAGTATTTGAATTGTCAAACTCTGGTATAATATATTGGAATGGGGGAGGAGAGGAAGAAGCCTTTATGCCCTGAAAATTTGGGGCAAAAGGAGTAAAGGAGGACTGATTTTCACAGGTCGTGGATGGGGGAAAGAAAGGAAGCCACACAGAACTGTGGGATACAGGGCAGGCCAACAAGAGGGCTCCCCCAAACCAGGATCACTCACTCTGCTTTTTTCCTGAGGTCATTTGTGCTTCTGGGGCACAAAAGTCAATGCATCTTTTCAGAATGAATAAACTGTTCCTTTCTCACCTGTGAGATCAGTCCATGGGAGCAAATAATCCTGCAATTTAGCTGTAAAACAATAGGATGGTAAGGTTAGAAATCTGACCTTGAAAGAAAAGGCATTTGTTTGTTACCAGCATACAAATCCCCCTCTAGAATGAGATGATTGATATACATGTGTGCACATGCATATACATGTGTATGTTCATGTATGTAGACACATGTGTCTGTACATACAAGTTTATATTGTGATGTGTGCATCCCTGTACATGTACATTAGTGTGCATGTGTATGTGTACATTTATGTATATGTACATTAGTGTGTATGTGTGCATGTGTGTATATTTCTGACAGTGCCCGTTTAGGAGGACTGATATGCTTTATTCACCCTCCTCCAATTGTTGATTGCTGAATCATACACACATGCACATACACAATACATTTAGACACATGTACAAATATCTACACCCACATCTATACATACAGATACATATACAGACACTATGTATACGTATGCTTGTGTATGTGCTGTGTGTGTATCCAATTCAGCACAAGAAATTCCAATAAAGGATGAATAAATCCTCTCGGGCAGAGATAAGAGAAGGCCCTCTGGAGTCCTTTCCACAGGCTGCTAAGTGAGAATTCTCTTCCGTCATTTTGTTATCTGAATGGGTTAGAACATGATATACCAGCGGGTCTGGATATTCTTTCAGGATCCCAGTGTCCCCAACAAAGGAGGAGAAGCACAAATTTGGAAAAGAAGCACCTTACGGTCTCCATCATCTTTAACATTGTCGTCTCCTAGTAAATCGGGCAAATCTTTAAAAACATATGCTCTAGACCACGCGAAGAGCTCATAATAGGGCGTCCCATTAAAGAAAATTGGAGACCTGGGAAGCTTCTTGGGTAGAACTGTTTATGAACTCTGCTGCCATGGCAAGTTTGGGGGCTCAGAATTACTCTTATGGAAAAAAGAGCTTTTTTTGACACTTGTTTTGGCTTCTGGCCCAGGCTGCCTCTGCTAGGCTTTTTACCTACCTCTCCCTGACACGTGGCTGTCAGCATCTCTCAGATAGCTTGGAAGGGAGCTTGGGAGAATATTTTCCACAGACCCAAACAACGTACCTTATCCAAGTTATGTAGAGTATGTGGCAAAGGAGCCGGACACACCTATGTCTTTTCATTCCTCTATAAGTAACCGACCAGTTTGGGGGCAGGGGAGAGACAGAGAAGGGGGAATCTTTCCCTATTAGCATCCACCCCCCAAGAAACTAGATTGCCAGCACTGACTTTGTTTCCAAGATACCCGGGTATTCATAGGAAGAAAAATGTCTCCTCTGGTCCCATTTAATTAATTCTCAAGCCCAACATCTTTCACTGTTCTCCATCCCCCGCCTCCCTTTCCCTCCTTCCTCAGGCCCATTCTCCCAATTCTCTGAGTGCACATTAAAAAGCCCTGTGGAAGCTGACAGGCTATTATGCAGATTCGTGAATTCATAATTCAAAATAAACCCATCAAAACATTTGCTCTTACTTTTAACCCTATTGTCCGGAGGAGTGGAAATGTTAAGACACAACCCGCCGATGAGATAAAGATAGCAGACAAAAGTTTTCCCACAGCCTTTTAGCCCCTTAACCATTCTAATCCTATTGAGAATATTGATGCTTGGCAAGACAATGAGGGAATGCCCAACACTGCCCACAGGGGCTGAGCTCCTGCTGGCTGCCCCCTTGCAGAGCACCCGCAGGCTTCTGTAGGGACCAGCTGCCCGTTGCCATGGTGACTCCTTCCCCAAAGGGCAATGCAGGGCACCAAATCCAACTGTATCCCCCCACACATACCCCTTTAACCAAACCACATGCTTGTTAGAAGAAAGGAGAAAGTTTCCATTAAAATATTTGGGCTGCTTACATTTAGAAACTCACTAACATGTGTTGAGTGCAATACCTCCCATGGAACTCCCCCACCAGCAGGGTCCGGAGGACACAAGGGGGACAAACATCTATGATGTATCTTGGCATCCTAACCCTGTTTAACATTTTAATTAAGGAAGGGAGGGGGGAAATCGGTGTCATTGGCTTTCTGTGGTCTCCAAGAGAGGGAGGGAGCCCAGTGGAGAATTCCCCCGAGAGGATGGTTGAGAGAAATAGATTAACTAATTAGAAATGGTGCAAAGTGAATACCGGCAAGATTCACAAGCTGTTTCTGTGTTTGTGGGGTTACTGCCCATTTCCCAGGAGAGACTTTCATACGTGAGGATAAAGGAGTTTCATGGTGGGTCCCACTGTTCGGTGAAAATTAAACTGCAGGCAGAGCACTTTGCCCCAGACAGCAATATAAAGGATACCGTGTCACAAAGACTAGAATGTAAAACTCCGGGGCAGGAGCTCCTGGGGAGAAGCTGATTAGCCGGCCTGATTAGGAAGCACTACCCCAAATCCTTATTTTTGTGAGCATGTGCACTGGATACTTTAACACCCTCTTTTGGGGAGCGGGGGAACGTGGAAGGAGGAGTTAACCCCTTGCAACAGCTCTGTGATGTCACAAATATTATCATCTCAATTTTACAAATGAGTTGGTGAAAATAGAAGGTTTGCAACAGCATAAAAATGGGCTGCCTGGGTCACAGCCAGGGGAAGAACTCGGCAGTTCCTGGCTTCCAGTGGTGGGTGCTTAGCAAGCTTGCCCTCTCTTAGAAAAATACACACGGGATGCTAATCTATTGTGTTGTCTTCTTCCCCCTCCACTCCTCCATAAAAAGCCAACTGGGCAACCGAAGGGAGGACTGAAATAGCAAACTTCAGACAAAAGTTATTTCCACCAGCGGATGTGCGTGAATTTTCAATGTTTTCTGAATTAAAGACAGCTAGAGATCGAACACAGAGAGAGGCGCATCGCCCTTAGCACAGGCTGAATTATCTCTTATAATTCACACTAAACCAGCGCTTTTCTCCGGCCTTCATCAGCCTGTAGTATAGAGAGTTCACGAACTGCCTGGGACCAAAGTTGGCATCCTGACTGAGCATCAGATGCTCAAGGTCACTCCCCTGTGGCTCCTCAGGGGCAAAGACTGTCCTAGAAGCCGTTTTCATTCCCAAACCGCTGGTCTCCCCCTGTCCTGAGACTGTCACCCCCATCCCCAAAGTGACATGGAGCAAGTGAACTATGTGTTAATTGCGTTAAGGCACTTTCTCTGATGGAATAGTAGCTTTCCCCATGGTAACAGTGATTAAAAGTTTACAATGAAGGGCTCTCCTGCCCCTGTCTGGGAAGTGATTGCCACTTTACAGAACAATTCAGTCCAGATAGAAGTTTATTGTGCACATTTCTCCTAAGCTGACTGCTCAGGTCACACATCCTGAAGCCTCCTTTCTCTCCCCCAGGGCTATTTGCAGGCTGATTTGGGGGAGGGGACCAAAGGATATTTTGCAGTCCAGTGAGGGAGGAGGGCAGGGAGAAGGGAGGGAGATGGCCAACCAGGGTTATTTGTGGGCAGGAGGGAGGGAGCGGGGGAGAGATGAGAGCTGTATTCAGTCCAGTTTGGGGAGGCGGATGGAGAATGAATGTTTGTAACTTGAATGCAAGTCATCTCTAAAGAACCCCCATGCTTCATTAAACATGTTTTAAAATGCTCATGGTACTACCGAGAGGGGGTAAGGTAAATTCTCCTTCTATTTTTGTGTGGATTTCTAAGGCTCTCAGCATTCCTATTTTCTACACTGTAGGGTAAGTGCTTGTCAAAGTTAGGGGAAAAAAATAAACACTGCCGAGTCTAAAACCTACGGGCTTTAAGGTAGCCCAGGAGTGAAATTCTCAGAAGATAGTGGGAGGAGGAGTCGGAGGCAGATTAGAGAGTCACAAAGAATGGGGCAGCTAAAAGTAGGGGGAATTTATTTTTCTATGCTTATATCAACTCCCACTTCCTCTATCTTTTTTTTCCTCTCCACCCCAGAGGATAAATTCAAAGTAAAGAAGCCCTCCCCTCACCAATATAACTGTGAGGCATATGATATTCCTGGCAACCAAAGATTCGATGTAATATGAGGAACAATTCATAAACTGCACAATTCAGGCTAACTTTTTTTTTTTAAGGAAATACTCTATTGAGGCTTAAAAATATATCACTATCATTTTTCAATAATACCTCCCTCCTCCTTCCCATACAATAGAAGCCTCTCTTTTAAGAAATAATAGTGAAGTGAAATAAATCAACATCCTGGCCACATCTCACAATGTGTGCCTCACTAATCCTGGTACATTTTGAACACTAGTAAGCATTTAGAGTGAAACTAATTTTCACTTTTATTACGAAATTCAGATCCAAGAGCCTGATTTAAAAAGCCAGTTGGATTAAAGAAATTACTTCTTCCTCTCTCTATTGACAAAATAAGATATCTTAGTGTTCACTCTTCTCCTTAGCTATTTTTATTAGAGATTCCCTGAGTGTCCAGTCATTAATGTACTCCAAATTAGTCCAAGGAAGGCCTCTCCTAGTAAATATACTGAAGGATGAAGGATAAGGAGGTAGGAAAGCCTTAATCCTCCCTCCCCCTCAAGGGATAGGAACTTTCTCATAAAACTTGACTTTTAGTTTATATAGGAATATAACTATTCAGTCCATGCCTTGGAGTTTACCTGTCCCCCTTCCCTTTTAAGAAAGGAGTTAATGTCCTTTTCTACTCAAGAAAGTTTTATACATACATACATATATATATATATATATATATATATATATATATATATATATATATATATATATATATATATATATATCAATAGAGCTAAATGGAGATATAGAGAAATAGATATAAATATGACTCAGCTAGTGACTCAGAAGATCTGAGATTTGGAGTCAGGAAGACTCACCTTCCTGAGTTCAAATGTGCTTCAGACACAATTTATTATGTACAAGTCACTTAATCCTATTTGCCTCAGTTTTCTCATCTGTAAAATGTGCTGGTAAAGGAAATGGAAAACCAGTTTTTTTGCCAAGAAAATCTCAAATGGAGTGACTGAACAACAACAAGATACAGATATAGTTTTGATTTGCCTCTATTTCTGTATTTATGCATATCTCCTTACATCTCTATCTATCTCTCACAACATTTATCAGATCAGATCAGAAGGTACAGAGACTTTTTCCAGGAAGAAAGTATAATTTATGCTAGCAAAAAGGATAATTCTTCACACTTTAAAAAAACAAATAAACAAACACTTGAAAGAAACTGGATGGAGGCCACAGGCCTAAATATTTACAGTACTAAGAAATCTGTTTGCTATTATAATTTTCTTCTTTCTCCTCAGAAAATATTTTACTTTTACCAATTAATACTTAATAGTAACACCTAAACCTTCTGATTGTGAAAAAATAAATGACAGTCAAATTCCAATGCTGTTAGGATACAAATCTCTTTAGAACATGTTTTATTTACTTGGTACACTGGATTATCACTCAGATTTCTGCAATATTATGAATATGTTGTGACTTTTAATGGCAATACTTCAATTCAAAAAGCCTTATCCAGAAATATAGACTGTGTTGTCCCCAAAGTAGATCCCTGACACTTCCCCCTTAGATAAGCATGTTCAAGGCCCTATTATATGTACAATTTGACTAATCACAAAACAAAAGCCTGCAGTAATAACATGGAAAGTACAAGTCACTCAGAATAGGTACATTATACTATATAATACTAAAACAGTTCTCTGTTTCACCCCCTGCAATTTATCCCACTTTAGGAGGTTCATAGCTTACTCCTAGGTTCTGGTTCTGACTGAAAAGGTTAAACCAGAATTCTGCAACCTAAAAAAAGTAAAAATAAATTGTAAAAAGGAGCCATATTCATTTGGCTTTCTTCATTTTCTCCCAGCAGAGTAAACAGGTGTGGGATCTGCATTAACTGGAAGCCTGAGTGCACATCTGCTTTGCCCTTCAGTACACTTGCCTTGGTTGCATGTCAGAAATAATGTGCGGTGTTGGTATAGTTTCAGAGCACTGATGATCCCTATGATTTACCAAACCTTGCAATTGAATGCAATTGTACAATGTGATAACAGCATCCAGGAGAACTCTGAGCTCCAGAATCCTCTCTGAAAGGTGCTGAATGAAAGTGTCATACACAAATGCGGAATATCTGGCGCTGTCCCAGGACCTGCATCCTTCGCTAGGCGAATTATTCACACTTGACAATGTTCAGAGATGGATCATTTCAGCATGTGCCATGGACAAAATTCAAGGGGCAAATTTAAAAGGCAGACTCCTGTAGCTAAGAAAGCATCCAGATTAGTGACCCAGACCGGCAGTGAGAAACCCTTGCAGCTTGTCACTAATTAGGCTCACATCCAGGCTCGGCTGGCTTTCCTCAGAGCGTTCTCACTTCCTGAAGCTGGGAGCCGTTACTGTCAGTCATTACACGTCTCCCAGATCCTCAAAACTTCCAGAGTCACTCCTCAGGCCCCTAAGGGCCCAGGGCCTGGGTGCGGGTTCTGGGAGTCTGGCTCCTGATGTTGCCTTAATGTCCAATAATTCTCATGCCTTCAAATCCCATCCAGTGCAACAATCATTCATTAAAAGTTTGTTATATACAAAGCACTATGCTGGTTGCTAGATCTATAAAGGCAAAAAGGAGGAAAATCCTTTCAGGAGACTGCATTCTACTGGGAGAATGTAACAGATGAAAAGATAAATGTATATACACACAAATATATATCCATTAAATATCTGTCTTTTATCTTTAAAAAAATAAAGATACATGGGGGGATATGCGAACATTTTGATCTGTTCTGTACCCTCAGTACAATGGAACATATACACGTATTTATGCATGTTGTACACATGTAGGTAATGCACGTTTATACATGTTCATTTCTACAAGACAGATGGTAGACGGGCTTTTTATATATTATTTATACATTTTGTACACATTACATATTTGTGTGTGTGTTATATACGTATTATACTACCCATGCACACAATACCCACTCACTTATACATGTATATGGTGTGGATAATGTGAGGAGGGCCGTAACAAGGGGCACGTGAAGGAAGGCGGCGGACGGACCAGGGTCTCCAAGGAGGGAGAGGCTCGTCTGCCGGGAGGGGGGGAGGGGGTGCAACTTACCTCAGCAGGGGAAGAAATGACTGGGTAGGGGGACTGCAAGCCTGAGGGCCTTGCACAGCTCGGCCTTGTCTACACCCAGTTCACCTGCAAGTCAAGACAGCCTGATGTCTCTCTGATGTCGGTCCTGTTCAAGAACAAAGAACATGGGAGAGGAGCCACACACACATTCACACTCACACACACTCACATATACTCTCACACGTTCAGACCCCAAAAAGTCTGAATGTGGCCATTTGTCATGGGGTCTCCATCTCTAGCCCTCCAGACCTGACACTAGCTCTCTCTGTCCCCCCATCCCCACTTATTCTCCATGTCCCACACAACTTCTTGGGGACTTGTACCCTATCCGCCTCTTCCAGCAGTCCTAGGAGTCAGGAGCCCCCTCTCCCCCCACTGCTCCTTCTGCTTGTGGACAGTAATGGATCACCGTGGACAGCTCCCCACCCTATTCCCCCCCCATACCTTCCCATTACCTTTTCCTGTTCTTTTGCTTGTTCCTTTTCTCCATTTTCCTACTTCTCTTCAGAGAGGGATGGGGAAGGGAGGACATTAAAGGCCAGCCCAGGACCTTCCTGTCCACTTAGAGCTGTACAAATGGCTCTTCGCTTGCTTTCCTTCCTTCTGTCCTGGGCTACTCTCCTTGTGATCAGATAAAGGAATTTCAGAGTTCATGAATGTGCAAGAGATGGCAAGATCAAGGTATGAGCAACTGGGGGCAGCTGAGGTACAGCGGAATCATGGGAAATGTCGAGAGGAGACTTACTTTACACCTTGTCTGTATCACGAGGAGTCCCTTCCAGGTATAAATTTCTGATCCTGTAAATTGGAAGAATATTCAATGTTAGAGAGGCATGCTTTGGTGGAAGTGAGCAGCCTGCAGTCCATTTTTCGATAATGAATTTATTTTGACAGCTGGGTGGAGTAGTAGGTGGACTCTTACTTCAAATCTTACCTCAACAACAACAAGATTATATGATGATCAATTCTGATGGTTGTGGCTCTTTTCAGTGATGAGATGATTCAGACCAGTTTCACTGATCTGGTGATGAGGAGAGCCAACTGCACCCAGAGAAAGGACTGTGGGAACTGAGTATGATTCACAATGTAGCATTTTCACTCTTTTTGTTGTTGTTTGCTTGAATTTTGTTTTCTTTCTCATTTTTTTCCTTTTTAGTTTGATTTTTCTTGTGTAGCCAGATTATTGTATAAATATGCATACATATATTGGATTAACATATTTTAACATGTTTAACATATATTGGATTACTTTCCATCTAGGGGAGGAGGTGGGAGGAAGGGGGGGTGGAAATTTTGGAACACAAGGCTTTGCAAGGATTAATGTTGAAAATTAATCCATGCATGTGTTTTGAAAATAAAAAGCTTTAATAAAAATTTTTTTAGATCTTGCCTCATCCATGACTAGCTTTGTGAGCAGCTAGTCTCTTAATTACTGACTGCATCAGTTTTCTTCGCCTGTAAAAATGGGATATAGCATCTACATCACAAGGTGATTGTGAAAGTCAAATGAGATAATATTTATACAGTGCTTTACAAACCTTCAAGCTCTATAAGAAAGCTAGTTGTCACAGTGGTTATTTTGAATCCAAGGGCTCTTTGTCCATTGACAGTTATCTATTCATCTGTAAAATAAGGCAATTGGCCTAGATAGCAGCTGAAGTCCCTTCCATCTCCAGATCTATGATTCTATGCTACTGACAGTCTCTAAAATTTCACAGGATAACCAATTTTTTTTTGCATTTGTAAGGGACAGAAACCCTAAGTGGAGCAGATGGAAAGAAGGGCAAAATTTAGCAGCTTAGTCTCTCCAATACTGCTAAGTACAGCCATGAGGCTTGCTAAAACTTCAAGGTAATTTGTATGGCCCTGGCACTAGCTAACAGAAACATGTTAGGAACTGAAAGGAATGTACTTGCTCTAACCTAAATATCAAGGCAGCCTGAGGGATTTCCTGTTAAGTGTAATTGGAAAAAAATTCTTCACTTGGGGGGCCATTTGTACGACCTATTGGGTGTGGCTCCTAGCTTGACTAACAGAAGAGCTAAAAACACAAGGTGCATGAGTTAGTGGCCCCACTGGAGCGAGGGCACCTGGGTGGCAACATAGGCCAGGGCAGTGAATCCAGAAGACTCATCTTGGTGAGCTAAAATTTAACCTCAGACTCTAGCTGGGTGATCTTGGGCAAGCCACTTTACTCAGTTTGCCTCAGTTTTCTCACACATAAAATGAGCTGGCGAAGGAAATGGAAAATCACTTCAGTATTTTTTGCCAAGAAAATCCTAAATGGGGCCGGATGGGACTGAAAAGCAGCAGCTACAACAATCCACTAAAGAGGGTTAACACACTTTGGCTTCAAGAAGTGAACCAGCTCAGGAGAAAAACAACAAATGACCCTATTTTTTCATTTGTGATTTACTTTATCATTCTATTCTTATCAAAAGCTTTCCTATTAGATTGGTGGTTCCTGATAATAATAAATAGCTCTCATTTCAATATCACTTTAAAGTTTTTATCTCCTCTGATTCTCATAAATCAGGGATATTATAATGATGTCCATCTTACAGATGGGGAAAGCAGAGAGGCTAAGTGACTGGCCCAACATTATGCAGCTAGTCTGTGAGATTTGAATCCAGGTCTTGCCCTGATTCCCAGCTAGCAAGTTGTCTATTATATCATACTCCTTTTGATCAGTAAAGAATTCATTATGTAGAAGCAGACAACCTTCATCCCCTTTTAGAAATATTAAGGAAGCATTTCTAAATTATCTTACAAACATTTGAATGCATATGAAAGAAAAACCTTTAACAGTCTTTAACTATCAATTTTTCTCTCTTATCAGTGCAGGAAGGACTCCTCCCTTGAAACAATTAGGGTAGTGAACAGACCTGGACAAAGGGCCTTCATCTCTCCAAATCTTAGAACAACTTAGTCATCCCTAAAAGGTTGCTGGGCATCTGAAACTTTTGATATTTATTAGTGTAAGACTATCCTTTACATTACCACAATACAATATCCTCTTTCTGTGCTGTTTTGAACAAATGATTTTCTAGATAAAATTTAAATACCCCCATCATTGATAGGATAAAATCAACCATGACTTTTTTTTTAATTATTTATGTATTTATTTTTAGGGCAGAGGATTTAAATTAATAGGAAAAAAATCAATCCAAAATTCTTTTCTACATATTGAAAACCTCAAGTTTCATCCTTTGAGATTATTCATAGAATCATAGAAATGGATGGAACTATGAGATTTAATGTTATTTCAGCCTCCTTTCTCCCACAAAGTCCTAAATAGGAATAGGTAATTCAACAAACCCCATTGTAGGCATGGATGAAATCTTAGAAATTGTTAGTAGGGAAAATTTGATAAATTTTGTTTAAAAAAAATTTTTTTTGACAAGCAAACATATTACAACATACTTGAAACTTTGTGTCTTAGATGGTCCGACTTTTCATGAACCCATGGTCCATAACATGACAAGCCCTTATGGTGAAATGGGTTTTTTTGGCAAAGACGCTAGAGTGGTTTGCCGTTGCCCATTTCTTTTGTTAGAACTCTCCACTACGACCTGTCCATCTTGAGTCACTTGGAACAGTTTCATTCAATGACACATGCCTCTGGACTTCCTCTGCCCCAACACAGCAGTGATCTAGGAAGGGGTATTCATGACTAAAGCCCTGCAAAATATAATTCTGAAAACAGTTTAGAGATCACAACTGGTGGGCAATAAACATTTATTAAGTCCCTACTATGTGCCAGCACTGCACTTGTTGGGGATACAAAGAAAGGCAAAGAAACAAATAAACAAAACCCAAAACCAGTCCTCCTTCTCTAAGGGGTTACAGCCTTATGGGGAAGATGACATGCAGATGTCAAATGCTGATGTCACTGGATCCTGAGGTGCATGGTGGGTAAAAGGCATAAGAAGCCTGGAAAAGTGGGAAGGGACCAGGTTCTGAAAGGCCTACAACAGAGCTTCTGCCTTTGAAAAGGGAATGGAAACACTCTGACAAATGGGAATGGCTCTTCCACAGCATTTTTTAAAACACAGCCAATGTGCTCAGAGAAGTCCCCACATGTAGTACAGGTTTAGGTGGCAGGGATGGAGAATCCAGGTGAGGGCAGTGCCTTCCCTTTTCTCCATTTGCTTTTCATCCTTGGCTTTGGGTTCACCAAAAACACATTCAGACATTTTTTGTGAGTTTATTTATATGTGTGTGTATAAACATATATATATGTATATATACACATTATACTGAAATAGTTATGAAAATGATCTCCAATACCTCCCTACTCTAATCTATCCTCCACTCAGCTGTCATATTGATTTTTCTAAAATGCAAATCTGATCAGGTCACTCTTCCTATTCATTAAACTGCTCCCTAGTATCTATAAGACTAAATGAAAATCCTTTAGGATTCAAAGCCTTTCATAACTAAGGTGATGGGGGTAATTTGACTTGTTTGATATCTGTAACCTATTGCCTCTCTCTTCCAAGGTGCCTTGCTGCTTCAGCTAGGTTGGCTTGCCTGCCAATTAATTAATTGAAAGTTGGTAAGAATCGATGGCCCCTTCTTCATAGGAATTGCTTCCCTAGATTATGACAGCGATGGCTGCATTGTGTGTGTGTGTGTGTGTATGAATAGGATGTGACTATAGATGCATATGTGTATTTACATACATATATATATACAAATATGTTACATATATGTATTTTTACTATCTTATTCCAGAAATTTAAGAAAAGTCAATACAGACAAGTTCCAACAGTTACTCATATTTTCCAAAAATGAATCATGAGTTGGTAATACTTTTACTTAATATACATTTTTGTGACATCTGCAGCCATTTTAGACATGTAAAATATTTCTCTTACTAGCTCTAGGGGTTTTTCTTGAACTATATAGTCAAAATCATCATGTAGGGCTTTCATACCTATAGAGTAAAAATGTTCCAGGTACAACCAGCTCCGTCCAGGTTCTATGCATGGGACCAGTTACAGTCCAGCATATAACTCCATTACACAGCTCCATCTTCTGCCATCATCTCAACAATAATGTTTTCTGGCAGCTGAACTTGAATCTTTTAGTATTCCTGTCTTATTTTTTGTTTTGGACATTTGTCACTTATCTTAGTTCTTCATTAGCTATTTTTTTGGCTGTTGTCATTCACAGACAAATGAAGCAAGGAAGGTGGATTTAAGAATAAGGGTTACATAGGTAATTATACTAAGTTCTTAACTACACTTACATTTGATGGTGGACCAGCTTCCCAAGTTTCACACATAGTTCTCATTTTATTTTTAAAATTTTAATAGCATTTTTTCCAATTACATGAAAAGACAAATTTGAACATTTATTTAAATTTTTTTGAGTTCCAAATCTTCTCTCTTCCTCTCCCTCTAAGATGGTTAGCCATTAGATATATATGCAATCATATTGCAATATTTTCATATTAGTCGTGTTATAAAAGAAGAAACAGGCCAAAAGCAGAAAAATATGAAGAAAATAAAGTGAAAATAATATGCTTTGATCTACAATCAGAATCCATCACTTCTTTCTCTGAATGCAAATAGCATTGTTTATCACAAATCCTTTGGAACAGTCTTGGATCACTGTATTGCTAAGAAGAGTAAAGTCATTCTTACTTGATCATTGCACAGAGCTGATACTATGTACAATATTCTTTTGGTTCTATTTCCTTCACTTTGCATCAGTTCATGTAAGTCTTTTCAGATTTTTCTGAAATCTACTGCTAGTCATTTCTTATAGAACAATAGTATTCCATTACATTCCTTTCAGAAAGATTATTCTGGCAGGTGAATGAGAAGTGGATGAGAAAGGAAAGAGTTTAGAAACAGGAATATCAATGGAAATGGATGAGAGAGAAGAGTTGCAAAGATAGGCTCATAAGAGATATGGATCTCTTATCCACAGGATGACTACTAAATTACTACAGCCCCAGACTTAGAACAGAAAAACCTGCATTCAAATCTCACCTCAGATACATACTAATTGTGAAAAATTATTTAATTTCTCTCAAGTTCTTGTCTTCTTAAATGAGGGACATAAAGTAAATGACTTCTAGATCTCTTCCAGTTCTAAATCTCTGAGTTTGTGACTCAGCAACCAATTACCTAGATGAGGCAACAGTCAAGAGTTGAAGCTGATTCTGAAGTTGTGTACCTGCCTGAGTGACTGGAAGGATGTGATATTCTGAAGCACTATTCTCAACTCTTCCTTTTTGTACATACTCCTCGATGCAATCAGGTGTCAAGTTACAGATCCTGCCTCTTCCATATCTTTTGCATCTTTCCTTTTCTCTATTCACACCATCCTTATTTCTGTCATCACCTCTCACTTGGACCAGTTGCATTAACCTTATGATTAACTGCAATAATCTTCCTAGATTTACCCTCTGCAAAGCTGCCAATATGGTCTTTCTAAACCCAAGTCTGACCATGGTACTACCCAAGTCAAGAAGTATTAATGACTCCCTGTTGCCTAGAGGATAAGCATTTCTACTTTAGCATTTGAAAACCTTCATAATCTAGCACCTGCCTCTTTTTCCAGGCTGATGCTACATCACTCCCTCTTGTATGTTATATCTTCCTATCAGTTTAGACTGCTTGCTATCCCTATACTATAATTGGTCCTTGCACAGACTTTCCATTTTTACCTAGAATGATTTAACTTCTTACTTCTGCCTCTTAGAACCCCTTACTCTGTTTTAGGATAACCTCTATAAGAAACCTTTCATAATAATAATAATAATAATCACAATGATGATAATATAACATTTATATAACACTTTAAGTTTTGCCACTTGATTTATACTTTCTTGGGACTTCTGGATCATATAACCAGCAAGATGATAGATTAGTCATTTTCTCCAAATTTTCTATAATCCGCAAGTCATCCCCAAAAGGTGTTATTTGCCAGATGTAGAATAATTACAACTAAATCCACAAAAGATAGAATCCCTGACAAGACAAAATCCTTCATTCATTAACACTAGAGAACCCTAATACTTTAAAATGTTCATGCAGTAACTTCTTCCCAACAAACTTCCATGTGTCCACAGCAGGAGCACAAGCAAATGACATATTCTGCAAATTTGAGCTTAATCATCAACTAAAAAAAAGTGGATAGTCAATCAAAGGAATATATTTCAGGCTTTCTTGCAAATTTAAAACAGAAAATGAAACAGTGGGCAGAGAATTTGACTTATGGATAAATAAGTATAGTTGCCAGGGAAATAATAAATGATAAAATCAATTATGTAATGCATTAAGATTGTTGTTTTTAAAAAGAAATCTTGACATAAAATAAAAGAATAAATAAAGATGGATTAATTAACAAATGATTTTTTAAAAAGCCAGGGTGATAGGGGGTAATTGAATTTAAAAACCCAGGAGAAACAAGGATGGAAGAGCTAAATTGGAGTAACTCAGCTGGTCCATCATCAGTTTTCTAGTTGGAAAAGGGAGAGATCCACACAATGCTATGATTTATATGACAGATATGAGTATAAATAAATCTGTGCTATGGCAAGGCCCTTCTACATCCCTACCATCTCCTTCTGGATAGACTTTTCTCTTTTGCTTTCAAAGATACTGCACTTTTCTATTTTTTCTTACCCTACTTAACTGCTGTTTCCTGATCTCCTTCACTGAGTTCTCATCATCTTTTCTAGTTTTTAAGGTGAGTGTTTCCAAAGTCCTATCCTTGGCCTCCTTTTTTCTTTTTCACATATTTACTTTAGTAATTTCATCTACTACAGAGACTTTAACAATGAACTTTATGTAAAATACTCTCAACTCTCCAGCTTCAGTCCTGCCCTTTGAGTTCCAGACCTCTATCTCCAAGTATTCACAAAACATCTTTGCAAATATGTGGATCTTAAACTCAAGAATCAATAAGCCCCAAGTCAAGTTTATTATTTTCCCTTTTCCTTTCCATAATTGCTCTTACATATGACTTCACTACTGCTATTCATGGCTTAACTCTCCATTTCATTTCCCCCCCTTTGAAACATTGATGTCCTTTGTGTAACATAGAGAGTATGACATAATAGAGAAGGGGGTTCAAATCTTACCTCTGATTCTAATTGTGAGGGTCTTAAGTAATTTGTCCCTCTCCATTTCCTTCCTCCTCTATTAAATCAAGACAAAAATACTTGTAGTACTTCCCAGGTCTATTGTGATACTGGAAGGAGATGTATGTCAAGTACTTACACACCTCGAGGTGTCAAGACTTTGCTCAATTCTTCCCTGTGCCAGGAATTTCCAAAGTCATTCCTCCTCTTTACCTGTTGAATTCCTCCCCACCCAGAAATGCCACATGTTTCATAAAGGCTTCCTTGATCTTATCACTTGCACAAACACTGTTTGGCATCTCTACTAAATTTCTCATATAATATTTGCATTCAAGTTATATTTGGCTTTTACTGTCTACAAGACAGATTTAAAGCTTGAGGAGGGCAGGTACAATTATAGTGATTATATCTTATTTGCAATATATAAATCTCTTCAGAGACTAGTGGAGTGCTTTGCATACCGTAAGTATTTAATTAAAACAAATAAACATTTATTATTGGGCGTCTAGGTAGCTCAGTGGATAGAGTGCCAGATCTGGAATCAAGGAAGACTTATCTTCATGAGTTCAAATCTGGCCTCAAACATTCACTAGCTGTGTAGTCCTGCACAGATTACTATACCCTGTTTGCCTCAATTAACTCATCTGTAAAATGAGCTAGAGAAGGAAATGGCAAACTATTCTAGTATCTCTGTCAAAAAATCTCCAAATGTAGTCTTGAAAATTTGTATAACTGAAAAACTTGAATAATAACAAAACATTTATTTATTATGTTTGTTGTATGCTAGGCACTATGTTAAACTCTGAGAATACAAAGGAAAAGCAAAAATTATTCTTGTCCTTAAAGAGCTTAAAACTTTTTTTCTTAATGGAATTGAATTGTTTATCCTAAAATTACAGATTCAGTCCCTGTTTCAAATAATTAGTTTCACTTGTTTGCAAAACCACAGATTGTAATCTCAAGCACAGCTAGTCATCTTGAAAACGTAGCTCACTATTTGACCAAAACTGCTAGGGAAACTGGAAAATAGTATAGCAGGAATGAGGAATAGAACAACATCTCACATTATATACCAAAGTTAGGTCAAAATAGTTACATGATTGAGACATAAAAGCTGATACCATAAGCAAATTAGGAGAGCAAGGAATAATTTTACCTATTAGATCTATGGAAAAAAGAAAAAAAATTATGATTAAAAAAAAGAGATAGAAAACATTATAAAATGCAAAATTTGATTATATTAAGTTAAAAAGTTTTTCTTCAAACAAAACCAATGTAACCAAGATTCAAAGGAAAGCAGAAAGATGGGAAACAATTTTTACAGTGTTTCTGATAAAGGCCTCATTTCTCAAATATATAGAGAACTGAGTCAAATTTATACGAATAAAAATTATTCCCCAAATGATAAATGATGAAAAGATATGAACAGACAATTCTTAAAGAAATTAAAGCTATTTGTAGTCATATAAAAATGCTCTAACTTACTATTGATTAGACAAAAGCAAATTAAACAACTCTGAGGTACTTTCTCACCCTTATCAGATTGGTAATATGACAGAAAAGGGAAATGATAAATGTTGAAGATGATGTGGAAAAATTACAACACTAACGTATTGTTAGTGTTGTTAATTGGTCCAACCATCCTAGAGAACAATTTGGAACTATGTCCAAAAGACAATCAGATTGTTCATACCCTTTAATCCAGTCATACTACTACTAGATCTATAAATTCTTTAAAAATCATAAAAAAGGAAAAGGAAGATATGTGCAAAAACATGTATAGCAGTTCTTTTTTGCGGCAAATCGAGGGAATGCCCATCAATTGGGCAATGGCTGAACAATTTGTGATATATAATTGTAATGGAATACGGTTGTGCTATAAGAAATGACAAGCAGGCTGATTTCAGAAAAATCTGTAAAGACTTATATGAATCAATGCTAAGTGAAGTGAGCAGAAGCAGGAGAATGTTGTACACCATAAAAGCAGTATTTTGCGATGATCAACTATGACTGACTTAACTCTTCTCAGCAATACAATGGTACAATTCAATTCCGAAAGACTTAGGACAGAAAATGCTAACCACTTCCAAAGAAAGAACTATAGAATCTGTTTTGTTTTTGTTTTTGTTTTTTTATTAAAGCTTTTTTATTTTCAAAACATATACATGATAATTTTTCAATATTGGCCCTTGCAAAACCTTGTAGAACTATAGCATTTGAATGCAGATTGAAGCATTTTTTCCTGTATGTGTCTTTTCCCTTTTGTTCTATTTCTTCTTTCACAACATGAATAATGTGGAAATGTTTCCATGATTATATATATATATATATATATATATATATATATATATATAAAACCTATATCAGATTGTTTGCAGTCTTGGGGAAGGGGATGGGAAGAGAGGTAGGGAGAAAGATTTAGAACATAAAACCTTATAAAAATAAAAATATATCATTTACAAAAAGAAAATGAATATTATGACTTTTGTAGTAATGAGAAACTGGAAACAAGTGGATATCCATTGACTGAAGAATGACTACTCAAATAGTGGCAAATGAATGTAATGGAATACTTTACTATACTGCCAATGAATATGAGAAATTTCATTCTCAGAAACATGGAAAGTCTTATATGAAGTGACACTGAGCAAAGTAAATAGAAATAGAAACACAATGAAGCAATGCAAAAAAAAAAAGAGTCAAATTCAGTTAAATTGCAATGACTAACAACACTGAGCCAAGAGAATATATTATAAAATAACCTGATAGAGAAGTGGGGGGCTACAGGCAGAGAATGGTGCATATGCCATCTCTCATGGTCATTCCATTCATCAATTTTGCCCATTTTTTCTTTGTTACAAGGGAGGATTCAATAAGGAAGAGCCCTATATCAAGAAGGGAAGATCTGTATAAAGACCCATGAAAATCTGAATAGCAGTTCATTCATTATCCTATTAACAGCAGATTGTGCCCATTTTCATATAAAAAACAAGTCATAATTGTAGGAGTTAGATGGAAAGATCCCTTAGATACCATCTTGTCCGGCTCTTTAATTTTCAGAGCAAGAAGCTAAGGTCCAAGAAACTAAGAGAAGTGACTAGCCTAAAACCACTTATTTAACTGGTAAGTAGAAAAACTAGAGTACGACCAAGATCTTTTATCATCCGACTACAGAGTAATTATTACATTTCAAGCAATTGGATAGTCACGAAACGGATGCTTCTTTCAGTAGTTGAGACCTGTAAACCCTGCAAGTTGGATATGAAATCAGCTTTCCCCTAGCAAATGTCCTGCCCACAGTAGAACAAAACTGGGAGACACAAGGGTCGTTTTAGGGCAAATCAACTAGGATGAAACATGGCACTCTAATAGATGAGTTCCAGTCTTAGGCATCTGCCTTGCACGGGGAAGCCAGCAAAAAGTCTTACATTTCTACTGCCCTTCCCCCTCTCCTCGACCTCCATAAAAGGGAAAGAAACTTTATAACAGCAAACCCCACATAATTGATATTTGCAAAGTTTATATATATGTAAAAAAAGGCTCCCATGAAATGCAGACACATTTGGTTTTGATTCTTCCACTGACTCAGGGAGCAGTAAAAGATCTCCCTTCCCTGGAGAGGATGCTTAGGTCAGCCCATAAATTTTCCAAGTGCAGCATGTGGTTTCAGGCGCATGTCTCTTATTAAAGCCAAGGGGAGCTATGTGGCTCTGCCCTGGGAGACTCTCAAAGTGTTGACCATAAAATGCCCATAAGCAATGGCAGCCCCGTTGACAGGTTCAGGGGAGAAAATGCTGACTGGAAGGATGACTTGTATCCTCTGGCCTGTTTGCACTTTTGCAATCATTTCTCTGAAGTCTGCATAGAGATCCTGGCTCCATGTATCTGAGAAAATGCTGCATCAGACTCTTAATAACAGATGCCCCCTGGGAGATGTTCCCTTGGTCACCCCTAGAAAATAGCTTCACATACACGTATATCTGAAGACAAACTAAGGGAAGTAGAAAGTATTTACTACAGGACAGTCTGCCTTCCCAGAAACTCACTTGGTGGTGGGAATTTTCCAATGTGAGTCCTATAGTCCTAGGGAATACCAAAGAAAAAAGTTAGGAGACAATGTGGTACCATGGAAAGAGCCCTAGTTTTGGATTTAGGATCTATCGTTTGTTATGTGTGAAACCTTGTCAAGTCTCCTTACCTTCCTGATCTATAACCCCTTCTCACTCAAAATTTATGATTCTCTAATATCATGAAAACACAGAAAGGAAGTGTTTGCTTTTAAGGACTGTGAGGAGCATGAATTTATCTCCCTAAATGTCATGTTTCCATGTTTTCATAGAAAGGAAAAAAGTGTATAAAAAAAGATTTTTGCATGTTTATATTCTCAAGAAAATGCAAGATGAATTTAGTGTTTAATATACAAGACCAAGGATGCTTTGCTTTATCCCTTTCTAGATGATAACCCTTAATATTTCTATAGTACTTTGAATTTTTTAAATCAACCAACTAACAAGCCTTTATTAAATACCTGCTATGTGCTAGGCAATACTATGAAATAGGTTATATGATAATTACTCATCTTACTTGATAGGAGTCAAGTTTGCTAAGAGTTGGGGATAGGGAGTGGGAATGCATATAAAATGCAAAAGTAAAGTTAGTTCTTGAACTCAAAGAATTTATATACTGACAGGGAGTTGAATTTTGGTATTCAGTTGGGGAGAAAAGGAGGAGAAAAAGGAAAAAAAGAAGGAAAAAGGGAGGAGAGGGAGGAGAAGAAAGAGAAATAGAAGAAAAAGAGGGATAAAGAAAAGGAAAGGGAGAAGAGAAAGAAGAAGAGAAGGAGGAAAAGAAGAAAGAGAAAGAAGAGGAAGAACAGGAGAAAAAGACATAATTTTCTCAACATATAAAACCATTCACCTGAATTCACCTGAACAAAATTTTGTTGAGGGTTATCTACATTTCTATTCTTGCCATATTTTCTTAGTAATTTTTTTTTGTAGAAGCAAATTGATATTAAGTGGGCATATGGCACATGGAACTAGAAAGCTGCTCACTGGCCCTCAGGAATGAAGGGGAGTATAGACTGTAGGGTTTCAAGCAGATGACAGTAAAAAAGAGGAAATCCCCAGCCCCTCCATATGTAGTCTGGCGCTGGGATGATAAGGCAGAACATATTCAGGGATGATATACAAGACGAATTAGTGGAGTCATCAGGGAGTAGATTCATGTACCTTTTCTAGTGGTCAGGAGAATATGGCAGTATTGATTTGATTATGATTCAAGAACTTGAAACTGGCATGGTATATGAAGGGTTAATGGAATATTATTAGTCTATAAGAAACAATCAGCAGGATGATTTCAGAGAGGCCTGGAGAGACTTACATGAACTGATGCTGAGTGAAATGAGCAGAACCAGGAGATCATTGTACACAGCAACACCAAGATTATGTGATCAACTAGGATAAAGGTGGCTCTTTTCAGCAATGAAGTGATCTGGACCAATTTCAATAGCCTTGTGATGGAGAGAGCCATCTAATCCAGAGAGAGAACTGTGGGGACTGAGTGTGGATCATAGCATAGTATTTTCACCTTTTTGGGGTTGTTGTTTGCTTGCTTTTTGCTTTCTTTCTCATTTTTCCCCTTTTTGATTTGTTTTTTTCTTTTGCAGCATGATAATTGTAGAAATGTGTATAGAAGAATTGCACAAGTTTTACAAGAATTTGCATGTTTATCCGATATAGGATTACTTGCAGTCTAGGGAAGGAAGCGGGGAGAAGGGAGGGAAAAATTTTTGAACACAAGGTTTTGCAAGGGTGAATGTTGAAAATTATCTATACTTATGTTTTAAACATAAAAAGCTTTTCCCAAAGAAACACTAAAGAAGGGAAAGGGACATGTATGTACCAAAATGTTTGTGGCAGCCCTTTTTGTAGAGGCTAGAAACTGGAAAATGAATGGATGCCCATCAATTGGAGAATGGTTGGGTAAATTATGGTATTTGAATGTTATGGAATACTATTGTTCTGTAAGAAATGACCATCAGGATGAATACAGAGAGGCTTGGAGAGACTTACATGAACTGATGCTGAGTGAATGAGCAGAACCAGGAGATCATTTATACACTTCAACAACAATCCTGTATGAAGATGTATTCTGATGGAAGTGGATATCTTCAATATAGAGAAGATCTAATTCAGTTCCAATTGATCAATGATGGACAGAATCAGCTACACCCAGAGAAGAAACACTGGGAAATGAATGTAAACTGTTTGCATTTTTGTTTTTCTTCTCAGGTCATTTTTACCTTCTGAATCCAATTCTTCCTGTGCAACAAGAAATTCGGTTCTGCACACATATATTGCATCTAGGATATACTATAACACATTTAACATGTATGGGACTGCCTGCCATCTAGGGGAGGGAGTAGAGGGAAGGAGGGAAAAATTCGGAGTGCAAGGGATAATGTTGTAAAAAATTACCCATGCATATGTACTGTCAAAAAAGTTATAATTATAAAATTAATTTTAAAAAAGAAAAAAATAAAAAGTTTTAATAAAAAAATTTAAAAATTAAAAAAACAACTTGACACTGGGCTGTTGGGGGAGGGAGAGAAGTACACATCAGAGAGGTCAGCAGGACCCCACAGCAGGAATTTCATAGACAAAAGGTCATAGTTTCTGGTACAGGAAGCAAGGTGCCTGGTGAAAAGATGTCTAGGGAGTAAAATTTCAAGGTTAAGAGGTCAAGAAATGGAAACAGCAATTAGAAGTGGGTAATGATTTATATTAATCTAGGTTTTTTAGTTTTACACAGTTTAACAAAACTGTGAGGTGAGTAATACAAGTATTTTAACTCCATTTTAAAGATGAGGAAAGGGGGCTCACAGAACTCATAAGATTTAGAACTGAATGATCTGACCCCTTCAGCTACAGATGAGAAAACCAGGCAGAAATGTTGAAGGATTTGACCATAGCAAGTAAAGAGCCCATCTTAAAGACTCAGCAGACAGAGGGATTTCCCACACAAATCCCGGAGTTTCTGAGTTTCTGCTAGAGACAAGCTAGAGACAAAGGTAATAGAGAGAGCCTTTGACTGACTCAGAAAACCTGGGGTTAAAGCATGGCTCTGCTCCTTAGCTAGCTATCGAGATAGATAGATAATTAGATTAGATAGATAAATAAATAGATTAGATAGATTATATTAGCTAGATAGATAAATTAGATGGACAAATAGATAAATAGGCAGACAGACTGACACACACACACACATACACACATTTCTTAGATATTCCTATATATTCTAGTCTTAGAATGTTGGATTAGATCTAGATACTCATAGATCAGTTTTGGTCCTTATCCAAAGGATAAGGAATTTTGTGTGCTGTACATATGTGGACACCATACACAAGTATATATAGGACTCATATGTATATTCCAGGAATATAAATTTATATGTCTATGCATATAGGTCCAAACTGAAAATCCATAGCCAAATCTAAAATGTATTTGTCAGCATCATTTAGGCCCAATCTAATGCTATTTTGAGAACAGATTATACATGATAAATAGGTGAAAAGGCTTTAAAAAGCTCTGGAGATTAGACAGATGATAAGACAGACAGATAGATAGACAGATAGATAGACAGAAAGACAGACAGACAGATAGATAGATAGATAGATAGATAGATAGATAGATAGATAGATAGATAGGCCTTGCCCTCATGAAGCTCACATGATAATTGGGAATGGCAAATCATTTTTGTCTAAAATCATTTTCTACTGAAGAAATCAAAGTGTCTATATAGATATGATTTTACTTGGCCTCCCAATAATCAAGAAGTAGTCATAAAAATCCCATCATTGGAAGGATCCTTAGAAATCATGTAGGCCAGCCTCCTTTATTTTAGAAATTGAGGTCCAGGCAAGTGAAGTGATTTGTCCAAGATTATACAGCTACATAGATGGCAGAGTGTTGACTAGTCCCCAGGTTTCCTGAACTACCAGACCAATTCACTTTTTACTCCTCCATATTGGTTCTTCTATCTTGAGAGGGAAAAGAGCAGACCCTATCATAATTTATTTTTCAGTGTGAAAAATTGACTTACAGAGAGAGTAAGTGATTTGTTTAACATCATAAAAATGAGTATCACAGAGTAAAGCTTAAAACCCATGCTCATGAATCCTAGACTATTACTATTTCCATTAGAAAATGAACCCAAACAACTTTCACAAAGGATCATGGTCATTTATTATACCTTGCAGCAAGAATGTTCATGAAATTCTACTCCCAACTGAAGAACTCCTTGAATGCACAAAGGTCACTTTAATTTTAAGGAAAATAGCACTAAAAGGCATTTGAACTCAGATCAATGTAATAAAGAATCTTCATTCCAAAGGGCTGAGGAGAAAATATTCTTTCAGCAAAGAAGTAATGGGCAATGGGTAATGAATGAGGCATACACTTTGATTTGCTTAACTTTTTCCTTATTACAAGGAGGCATTGACAGAGAAATATGTTATTGGGAAACAATGGTGGAATTTTTTTTAAAGAAACAAAAAGCATGAAAAAAATTTGAAAGAGATACTTGAAAAATATGTTTTCGCTGCCATTTCTATTGTTACAAAATAACTTTTATAGAGGACCATTTATTGAAATACCACATCATTTTTTTTCTACATTTGCACTGCATTAATTTCACATTCTAATATTTATAGGACAGCAAGGAGCATTCCAAAAAGAGAAATTCTTTATTTATAAAGGAATTCAAGACCAAGGTAAATCTCTTATCTATCCAGAAAAAGGAAGATACTTAAAGGTGATGAGAGCAAACATCTTTAATCCATCTTGCCCTGAAAGGTTTATAGTAGGAAATAGTTACTGGAAAACTTAAGAAAAAATGAATATTAAAGGCAATCAATGATTTCACTTTGATATAAGGGTTAGTGCCAGAACTTTTTTAAGAACTGTAATTTCTTGATTAAACATCTGCTTTGGTACGACATATTTGCACCATATGCAAGTTATCTTCTACAAAACATGTTTCAGCTCCTTGACTCTTTCAATTCAATTTAACTCCACAAACATTTATTAACTGGGAATGGTACAATCTTCTACTGGGCAATCATAATAGAACAAAATAGGGGGAGAGACAAGAGACAAAAGGGACAGAGCAAAAAAGAGGGAAGGAGAGAGGGTTGGAGAGGGAGAAGGAAAGGAACAGAGAAAAGAAAAGTAACAAGATATTTGTGTTTAATTAAACATATATACTTATATTTATTTGTTTGTATCCTTATAATATTCTTGTCTTATTTCCACTTTAACCCATAAATTCATTAAGGGGAAGGAATTCCACAATACCTTCCTACTTATTACATATTCTATAGAGTCTTACCATTCCTATTCATGAACCCCCAATATAGATTGCTTATGTAGATCAAAAAATGTAAGTTTTGAGATTCTGCATTGTAGCTCTAGTCTATCTTTTGCTGATAAATATAGCCCTCCTTTAAGGCAATGACATTACAGATAATCATGAATTTCTTTCATGTCTAACTCAGAATATTCACAGGCAAAGAAGAGTTCATGGAGCCCTGGAAATGGTAATAGAGGAGACTATAACTAATCTATTACTCCAGCCAAAACCAGTTTCAACAAGAAAAATGAGATTTCTGTAGAATCAATTAGCAAGCCTATGTGCCAAGAACTGTGACAGAACAGAGAAACAACACAAAAAGCTGCCTCCCTAATTCAGGGCTATATGTGATACTGCTTTCTGATTCTGTCTTCCGGCAATGGTGTCCTTATATTAGTTATGGATACATTTCCCAGTTTCCTTAACATGAGCTGGGAAGCTTGAAGAACTCCATCCCACTTCAGAACTTCCAACTAATCTAAGATGTGATAGCTAAGTCATAGGGAGTTTACTGATGTAAAAGGGGTTAAGTGACTTTCCAAGGTCTCAAGTGCCATAAATGTTGGGTCTTTTGGACTCCAAGATTACTTTTCTACCTGACACTCAAGTTGCCTCTTCTCCTTAGATTTAAATAAGAAAGAATCACTTGTGATTTAGCAAAGAAAGCTGGAACATGGAGAAGGGTGTGGCTGGAGGTCATTTTGGTTGTCTTCATCATCATCATCATCCTCTTGACTGTGATTTTATCTTTGTGAGAGCTTCCAATAAAGAACTCCCTTTAGTGTTAATGAACACTATCTCTGAAATTTAAAGATTTCTAGAATTTGGGGGAGCTTTTAGACTTGTTTAAGATCACACAGACAGTATGTGACAGGAGCAAGACTTTAATGCAGATTGTAATTGAAAAAAGTTTTTTATCCACTGCATCTCCAGGACTTTCTTCCTTATTGTACAAATATGAAAAAGCAGGAGCTACAATCCTGCCTATTATATATACTTATATAAACTTCATGGATTTAATGTTTAGAAGCACAGAAGCAATATAGAACAAGGGCTCTGAAGCTTTTGTGTTATGGAGCCCTTTGGCCATCTGGTGATACCTATGGCCCTTTCTTAGAAGAATGTTTTCAAATTCATCAAATAAAATACATAGGAGACAAAGGAAGCCAATTATACCACATAAAGCTATCCTACTGTTTACAACTATTCGTAGAGCCCATATTCAGGAACTCTGATATAAAATAATAGAATCTTAAAGCTCCTCATGAAATATATCCATCTCTTTTAAATATAAGTAAAATATAAAGCTGACTAAGGTAATTTTGTGACTTAGGGGTCACAAAATTAGTGAATGGAAGGATTGGGACAAGAATCCAAGTCTAACTTCTGTCCCAGTGATCTTTCTCCTCCACCATTAATTCTTGGGTCCACCCTAGGGGAAGATGAATTTGAGCACTATAACACAGACTTTACATGACTTAATTAAAGATGCCTTAAAGAACAAACAAGTTAAAGGCCCTAAGGCCTCCAGGGGAAGCATCTCAGAGATGGGAAAGCTGTAGCTATGGGATATGCTGGATCAATGTTCAGAGCTGTTTGTCCACAGACCATACTGAAACAATTACTACCCCTCTCCAGCTGATTGCATCTGTGTATTCTGTTACAAATCAATAAGATGATTCACTGCGAATGTCATGGTGCTCCCTGTGCTCAGTAAGTAGGTCAGAATACAAAGGAAATTGTGAAGTGTACATCTCACAGCCTTGAACTTGTTCTTGAGTTGCTAGCTTCAAGTAAACACACCAATTTCACAAAGTCTCCATGAGATTTCAAAGCCATTAGTAGAATTCCCCACAAAAAGGAAGGGTGAGAATCAATCAATCAATCAATCAATATTTATGAGCCAAGCACTATGCTAAGATCTGGAAAGATAAAATTAAACAATAAAAGGATAAAGAAGCTCTCAAAACGAATGGTCTGGTCAGCGAAAAAAAAATTCAGTTGATAAATACAATCTATTGGATAAAGTAAAATTCTATAAGTGTCAGTGTGCGATTTTCTGTTCTTGTGCAGGATTAATTTATTGAGTTGTATGTTTCTTTGCTCCTTTGAGTCACCTCCAACAAGTTTAAGTAAGTCATTTCCAAGGTGAATAATTTTCTTTGCATCCTTACAAATGAGTCACCCAGAGTTTATAGCAAGAGAATTTACCTTTCCCTTCATTTGTGGAATATGTTTTGTTATACAAGTACAAAAGTTAAATGGAGATTACACTGATTCCTCCTGAGAATTCACAATTCTCTAGTATTCTTTTTCCTTCCTGATTCCAAGCAAAACAGAAATCACAGGACCATTCGGCTAAGCATCTACTCTTTCTGCAAGGAGATGTTGTTAACCTTTTCTTATCCATGATGTCCTACATTCTTATACATGGATATTTGTGCTCCTTGTTCATCATATACTCCTTCATGAACATTACCTGTTCATTTAGATATCAAGATATACTATGTACCCACATGCTTATATAGATATATAGATAGATAGATATAGATATAGAGATAGAGATAGAGATAGAGATAGAGATATTCACTCAAATTTGAAACACTCAGGTATCCATGGTGGCCTTTTGTCTAAGCATCTTGTCTGTCTACTAAAGATTCTAGAGTGTCAAACCTGGAAGAGATTTTAGGAAATACCTTCTCAACTCTCCTGTAAGCAAGAAACTTATTTTATATGTATTTATATGTCCATGTTGAATACCCCCAAGTGAATGCTAGAGGGCTTATTTTTGCCATTATAGCTCTAGAGCTGAACGTTTGTCTGGCAGATTGGTGCTTAATCGACGCTTGTTGGCTGATTGATTAGTAAAACAGGTAGAGTGTTCAAGAATAAGGAGACCACAGTCTATCTTGATCATTTCTTAGCATTGTACTTTATGTTGGATACTTATACCAGTATGAGAAAAAATATGAGAGGCAAGATCAGCATTAGAAAACATTGTCAAGGAATTAAGAAAATACTTCAGGAGTAAACTGGTCTTCCTCGAATATCAGAATATGAAAAGGTTGTGAAAGGAAGAGATTTAGGATTAAGTGGACCTAGGGGACAAATAGTACAAGCATTTTTGAGAGTTAACTGGAAGGAGTGGGTTGAAGAGGAAAATGACCTGGGAGGGATAGATGTAAACTAAATGGTAACATTGGAAAAGGAACAGTTTTGGGTTTTTTTTTGTTGTTGTTGTTGTTGTTGTTGTTGTCATTTTGCTAGCAATTGGTGATTGAGTTCCAGGAAATGCCAGGAATCAAGAAATAGAAATTTGCTAGCCATACTAAGTATCATGAAACTTCTAGACCAAAGTGGTCCCACCTAGATAATTATCCACATAACAATTAGCATCCTGTGCATCTGAAGTTGTAACTTAATTAGCTCTTAAAGGAAACACAAATTATCACCTGAACAATTATTCAAACTTTCTATTAATAAAAATGCAAATTAAAATAACTCTGAGATATCACTCCAAAATTGACAGAGATAATTTAAGATGGTAAAGATTCAATGTGGGAGGGGGAGGTGTACAAATAAGCATGCTATTACACTTCTGTTGACACAATGACTTTGTGCATTTTTTGGATTACACAATAAAATCTAGAAAGCCTTTTCCATTCTTTGGGGCAGTTAATCAAACATTAAGGTATTACTGGCAGGAGAAAAAGATTCCTTTGAACAAAAACATTCATAGCTTCTTAGTTACATGGCATATCATTTGAATAATTGATAATGTTTTTTATCAGAGCAAACAAACAAACAAAAACCTGAATGTTACACTAGAACCATAACTAGCCTGACTGATGAGGGCTTTCTCCAAGTGCTGATAGTCCAGGCGGCATTCTACCTCCACCAGGGGATGTGACTCCTCAGTTGAGGGCAAGATAAAGCTACTCTGTGACAACTCTTATCCCCATGCCATGTGGTCTCCTCCTATGCCGTAAAACTTTGAGGCTCAGCTGCCATCCCTGGATTGTCATGACACCCCCCTCTCCCCTTGATGTCTGACCTTCCAACCAACCTAGGGGAAGGGCCAGATTACTCTTTTCCCTTTTATGATGGCACTTGCAGAAGAACTATCTCTAGCATCTACTGCCTTTTTCTGTGGCCTGAACCACAGAAGTGGTTTTAACAGAAGTAAAAAATTTTCCTGTATCAGCTCTGTGTCCAGCAATTGAATATAGATGAAACAAATTGTGGGATTTTAATGAAATGGAATATTATTTACCATAAGACATGACAAATGTAAAGGATACAAGTGAATATAGGAAATAATATGTAATGATGCTGAAGAAATAAAACAGAACCAAAAGAATAGACATAGTTTACAATTATGTAAATAATAACAATTATAAAATGTAGATAAATGCACAGGAAAAAATCCATAAGTGAGCATGGAAATAAATAGAACTATATAACTACAACCATGTCAAAAGTAATACGTATGCTTTTACTAAACAAACTATAGGTTGAATTAATTTTTATGTATAATCATTTGTATTTTTTGTTTAAATGGAATATTTATATTTGTCAATGGATATTAAATTCATAATAACTCTTTTTTTAATGGAAAATCAGCACTAACAAAATGCCACTGACAAGTCCTCTGTCCGTATAATATGCTAATACTATAAGTAGTTAGCACCTTTAGAGATGACTTCTGGACTCCTATCCAAGCTAATACTGAAATGAGAGCTATAATAACATATATCTTTAAAAAGGTGTCTTGTTTTCATAGTAAATACTTGTTTATGTATTGTTATTTTAAGATGGTAATTTTTAATTGGTCTTCCTATTACTATATGAAAACCATTTGTCTCCTAGGCATAAAGAAACACAAGAGATAGACTTCCCTTTATATTTGGACCACTTCGAAGGGTTGAACACACAAACTTCCTGTGGTGCTTCCTGATTTATTTAAAGAGATTCTCCAAGTAATGGGTCCTCTCCTCTTCTCCAACCCCCATGGGCAGAAAGAATATGGGACTGGAGATGCCCCAGATTTTCTGGAACACTCCCAATTTCAACAAAAGACAGTGTACTTTTAATGATGCTCTGAACAAAACTCTCTGGAAGAACTTGAACTCTGATTTGGGATTCAGAAACCATGTTTACTGTGCCTATAGGTGATGTTTCCTATTGTCAGTTAAGCAATTGCTGATGCTCTGACATAAGATTACATCTAAAGGGTACAAACAGACCATTCTGTCTAGAAAATCCTGCATTGGGCCCTTCTCTCTTCCTGACTGCTAACTCTTGGGCGCTTCCCCTAAAGGAGTGAAGGGGTCTCAATTTGTCCTTCTCTGTCCTTCAAAAGAAATGTACTCATGCTACAGCAGGGACTCAGGTAGATGAGCTGAGCCTGGGGCTTAGGCCTCTGGCTGTCTTTTGTGCTTTATGTTTCCTGACCTGGGTATAGACAAGACTGAACAATGATCCTGAGATGAATGTATCCAGCTTTGGAGGCAGCCTCGTGGCCGTGTCTGGCTCTCTGAGTCAGTCCTGAGTTTCTCCATCAATGAAGAGGATCACTCTTGCCTGACTTGAAATAATGCAGACTCAGAGATGCTATACTGATTCAACAGCTCCACAAAATATTGCATATTTGATAAGTGTAACAGAAATCATAAGGTCTTTTTTCTGCTGTATCTAGTCACTTTTTTTAAATAAGGAGAAAACAAATGACTATCCTCTATTTGATTAAATATGAGTATCTTCTCAACATCCCTCTTTTGAGGAAATACCAGAAATGAATCAAAAATAAGTCAAATCTTTCTTAGAGCACAAAGAAAATACATAAAAGCCCAGAAAGCTTGAAAAAGAATCTTTATCCCTTCTTTGGCCAGGTTGTCCCAGGAGTGAACCTGGTCCATCAGAGCATAGAGGGGCCTCTGGGTGGAGAGAGAGATGATGAGTTTCTCCAGACCTTCAGTACCTAGCAATGGTTTTTCTATTATACTTAAGTGAAATCATGTGTACAAAATGCCTTGTAATCATAAAATGCAATATAGATGTGAACTATTACCATTTTATTATAAAATACCATCTTCTATTTTTAAGGAGGAAAATCTATCATCTTTGGTTATTTTTTTCATCACTAAGGCTTTTATTAAGTAGCTATCTACATATGGCACTAGGGCTGGCTAAATCATTGGTTTCAGGTGTGTTATTCTTAGACTCGACTTTTAATTTCATTAGTATAGAAAAGCCTGAGTGAGGAAATGTCCTTTCTCAATTCAGACTAGCACTTACTCTCCAATTTATACTCTTAAGAGAGTTGGGAGCTTGAAAAATTAAATGATTTGCCGAGGGTCACACATTCAGTGTGTGTCAAATGTGGAATTTTAACCCAAAACTTTCTGCCCTGAGGTCAGCTCTTTAGCCATAAAACCAAAGTTACTTCTTTATATGTCATTTAATCAGTATGAAATTTTTCCTGCTTGATGATTTTCTACATAATTAAATTAGGAAATAAAAACATATCCAGGTATAAACCAAACCTAAATACACCATCGAAGGAAGGACAAATTTTTCAACAAAAATGTGATTCTCCTCAAGAAGCAAAAAGCTAGGATGATATTCTATTTCCCAGAACGAGGAAGAAATCCTTGAAGCCAGCCTCTTTCTGCCCCCTGGTGGTCATTAGGACAACCAAACTAAGAACATGGAAGAAAAAAAGCAGAAAGCGACAATAGCCATTATTTTGTACTTAGAATCAGTTCAGTGATGCTGTTCCAACCAATTAACCCTTGATAAATTCCTCTTTTCTGCCTCTTCCTTCACCAAATTAACTCACTTTCTGCTTGAGGTCTTGAATTTTTCAGGTGATCTTGAAAGTCCCTTCCACTTCTGCACTTTGAGATTCTGAGACCCCACGACTTCAGAGTATCTAGCCGTGATCTGGTTTTCCTGCTCTCAAAATCAGGGCTCCTTAGTTAAACCCCAATATTGCTTCTTTTTGACAGGGTGACCAGCCCAGCAGTGTATTTGTGGGAGTGGTCAGCAAGCAGTTCTGCTTTATTTTTTAGGAAATAGTGTATTAGAATCAGAATACATTTTGAATATATAGACACTTGCTGGGTGGATTTATTTTTTGACTAAATTTGCAATAGTTATTGTTATTTTTGGAGGCATTTTCAAGAAACACTTTCTTTCTCGAGTTACTCTCCAAAACAGTGTCTGGAAATGGGACATAATAGCAAAAGATAGTACATATAATAGTCAATCCGATTGGGAAGCTTTTACCATAGTTTAGAAAATAGGTGATGAAGCCTGACCTAGAGGTAGTCGACACATGAATGGAAAAAGGAGAATGGATATGAAAAATAGGATTGATTAAAACTTGATCATGGCTTTGATACAGAGGACAGGGAAAAAGACATAGAATTAGAGGTGGATGAGATCTCAGAAGTCAACTAATTCAACTATCTCACTTTACAGATGAGGAGACTGAGATGCAGAGAATAGATGAGTTGACTGGAGTCATAAAAGATAAGTGGCAGAATCAGGTTACCTGACTGACTTTGCATCAAACTTTCTACAAGTCTTCTTCTAGCAGTGCCCTTTCAGTTCCCTAACTCTCCTAGGTCTTTTGGCCGTTATATGAAAACAATCCTGTGAAAAGTCAACTTTATGGCAAGATGCCTATTGCAGAAAAGTAGTTGGGGACAACATAAAAGTGGTCTAGTTAAATTCTGACAGGATAAGGTGACATGTTGAATGAGGCAATCAGCGTAGTCCATCAACTGTCTCACAGCCTTTAGTTTATTCTAAAGACTTCATGAAAACTCAGAATGTAGTTAATCTCATCTAAAAAATGCATTATGTTGTATGAAGATGTATTCTGATGGAAGTGGATAGCTTCAACATAAAGAAGATCCAACTCACTTCCAGTTGATCAATGATGGACAGAAACAACTACACCCAGAGAAGAACACTGGGAAGTGAATGTAAATTGTTAGCACTACTGTCTATCTACCCAGGTTACTTATACCTTTGGAATCTAATACTTAATGTGCAACAAGAAAATTGGATTTACACACATATATTGTACCTAGGTTATACTGTAACACATGTAAAATGTATGGGATTGCCTGTCATCTAGGGGAGGGAGTAGAGGGAGGGAGGGGATAATTTGGAAAAATGAATACAAGGGATAATGTTATTAAGAAAATTACTCATCCATATATACTGTCAAAAAAATTTATAATTATAAAATAAAAAAAATTTAGGACAACAAAAAATTTAAAAAAAAATAAAACAAAGTAAAATGGCAAGGAATTGGAAACTGAAAAAAAATTTAAAAATAAAAAAATGCATTATGACTTCAAGACTGTGCTATATGGCATAATTATTAATGCACATCCTGCCATAAAACGTGTCCTTCCAGGGAAATTCTTAAATTCTATGGGTTTGAAAGGAGGTTCAAGGTCAAGATTTTTAAATAAGCTTCAAACCTTATCATTCTCTTATTTTCATACTCTCAAAATTCAAGAGGGGAATAAACTATTTAATTCAATATTTCTTAAATACTATTTTAAAAGATCTATGTTATGTGCTGAGGTACAAAGATAAAAATGAAACAATTGCTAGCCTTAAGGAGTTTATATTATACGAGAAGGAATGCAACATGTACACAGATACTACAAGATAAATGAGGCATGAAAAAGCACTAACAATAGCAGGGGGAGGTAAATGGAGAGGGGAGAAACATCCCATGGCAGGTGACGTGCCTGGAAGCTCAGCCTGGAAGAAAGACAAGGATTCTGAGGAAGAAAGACATTTCAGACATGGGGGATGATCTATGCAAAATTAGAACAGGACATAGTTTAGTTTGGGACACAGCTAGGAGGTCACTTTGACTGTAGAATATATAAAAGGAAATAATGTAGAATAAATAATTCTGAGAAACAATATGAAATATCCAGGAAAGGAGGTTAGAGCAGATTAAGGAAGGGTTTAAAGACCAAGATGAGTTTGTACTTTATTCTAGAGCTATTATAGAGGGACTATCAATTTGGTCGCTGTATAGAAAATGGTTTGGAAAGGGGGGAAATTGAATGCAGTAAAATCAATTAGGATACATTGTCATTGTTTAGATGAGGTATGAGGAGAGCCTGAATAAGGGGCAGTGACTATGAGAGTGGAGAGAAGGATATTCATATAGGAGAGGTTGTGAGGATAAAATTATAAGACTTTATATCTGATTTGATACGGTGAGTGAGAAAAAGGACATTGTCATGGATTACTCTGAGCTTGCAAAACTTCAATAAGAAATGAAGAAATTTGATGGAGTTGTACATTTATGGAGGAATATCTAGCATTAAGGATATATTAATTATATATAATATTATATGTATTATATATATATTCATTATATATTAAGCCTTTGGATATAAAGAAGAGGTGGTAGGTTCATAAGCAGCCATAAATGGCAGGAGAGGATATTAGTAGAAAAAGGGCTGCCTTTGGCAAGAAAAGTGGGGGGGCAATTCTATCTTGGGAACTGGGGCAAAGAAGGAGAAAATTTATAATGGTCTAGAAGGGTTCTAAGATGTAGATTTAGAGGAAAAGAGGGAAGATTTGTGTTATTACCTCTCCTATGATGAGAAAGAGGTGCAGTAAGGAGATACTATAGGAAGTCTGAAGAAAGTAAGTTTGGAATACTTTCTTTTAGGGAATATAACAAAATTATAGAATCAAGGCTTTAGAGTTGAAATGGACCTCAGTGGTTATTAAGCCCAACTTCCTTATTAAAAGAAGGATTACTGACATATATATATATATATATATATATATATATATATATATATATATATATATATATATGAAAATAATTGATAACCCTGTCCTTGGAATCCAATCTTTGTCAATATTACCATGGAGGGGCTTTCCAAAAATTCTACCAACATTATGGAACTGAAGGTAGCAGGTAGTACTTGTAAGGAATTCAAGGAAGAGGAGAAGAAATAGGATCAAGGTTAAAAAGTTGAGATCATCCTCTATCTCGATGTCATGTGGGCCTTGAAGAATCAAGCATTTGAGCTAATCATTTCCCTACCTCTCAGTTCCTCATTTTTGACCAAGAAAGACTCTGATAGCATCTGATATTGCAGGGAACCAGTTCCATGATGACCTCCAATTTTCTTTTTCTAAAAATTGGGAAGGACATCACCTGCTTCACTTACCTTTAACCGAATTATTCATTTGAAATTACTTTACTCTCTTTCTCAAAAGTTGGGAAGGTATTGAGCAGGGGATAAGAGAAAGTGAACCAGGAGTATAACTGATAAAGGAATTAATAAAAGACTTGTCTCTCAGAAAACACCAGCTTTTCCAGAAGCAGCCATCAGTCTCAAAAGAAAAATAAATGCTGGACTTCACCTGGTATGAAGATGCAGGGCAACCCCAACTTTCCACTTCCTCACCTGGTTTTAATTCTCCTTCTTTCTTTAATTCTTCCTAAACAACCCCAAATATTCCCAATTCAATGAAGCTGGTTGATTAGTGGAATCCTTGGAAAGCATTTTCACTTCCATGGTAATCCTGATGCATCTACAGTTGAATAAACTGATCCAGGAAAAGTAAGTTACTAATCAGTCTAGGATCACATAGATAATGAGGCTCAGGATCAGTTTTTGAACCCAGATCCTCTTATTAAAAAGATAACTTTTTTTGCACTTTGCCAACCAAATTTCTGGGGTATTATTAGATGTAAAGAATGTAAAATGAAACTAGGAGAAAGGAAAGTTTATTTCATTTAAGTAAATTTTCCAGCTAAAAGAAACATTGTACTTTAATGAAAAACTTTTTAAAATTTTAAACATTTTGAACAGAAAAATTTCTGAATGGTATTACAAACTTCTTGAGAAGATTTTGAATGTTTTTTAATTTTATTTTTAATGATAAGTCACTGTTATGACTAGTAATTATTTCAACAGTAATTTATTAAATGCTTCCTACATATTATGCATTAGGAAAGACATAACCCTGCCTGTTTTGAGTTCATAGTCTAGTATCAATTTGTGTACTGTGTCATAACACATGATATTCTCAGGGGATAGTGAAACCTCCCCATTTTACAGATTAAAAACTGAGATAAAGAATTTATGTGACTTGAGCAACCTCATCAAGGTTTTAGGATGTGGTCCTCTAATTCTAGAGCTCGTGCTCTTTCTTCTGAATTCAATGGTGCCAAAGTTGTTATGTTTTTTTAAAAATTGTGTCTCCTCTTAATTCCAACTCCTCCTTTTCTGCTAGGCTATCACTTCTTGCTATTGTCATCATTCTTTGTCTCTAGGAGCTTCCTGGCCACTCCTAACATGACATAGGCTGGGAAAGTGAATAACCATATGAACGTTTAATTTGTCTCAGAATCAAATGGGCTCCAAATGAGTGGCTATATCACTCTTTTCTTGGATTAGTAGCATAACTTTTAATGTATAGACTTGAGGTATTATCTATTTTAACAACTCTGATGCTAATTTAAAATTTATTGTCTCATAAAATAAGGTGATCTTCTTCATTGTGCTTAAATGGTACAAAAAGAACAGTTCCTACATTCTTAGTAGCCCTAAGACTAGAGCTCTGCAAGGGAAAGGGACTTGAGAAGCAGTCTAATCCACCTCCTTTATTTATATAGCTGAGCAAACAGCGGCCCAGGTGGGGTAGTCACATAGGAAAAGTGAGAGGTGGGAATCCAGATTCTCTGACTCGGAGTAACTGCTCTTTCCATTGCAGGACATATCCTTTTTTAAAATACTTTCTTCCTCAATATTTTTCTTGATAAAAGTATTTTAAAAATTTTGTTTGCAGATAGACTTTGCACCTATCATATTAGATGTTAGAAATGTGCAGGAATTACAATGATCTAAGAAAGGGATTCACAATTAAATGATTTTTAAAGTAGATCTTAATAATCTATATAGAAAACTCCAATACGCTATACCTAAAAAGGGATTTTGTTAATAATAAGCTAGTCCAATATTCTAATCTTCTTCTTGTTCATTTGTTTCCCACTCTTCATGACCCCATTTAGGATTTTCTTGGCAAAGATACTGGAGTGATTTGCCATTTCCTTCTCTGGCTATTTTACGGATGGGGAAACAGCTAAATAGGGTTAAGTGACGTGCCCAGGGTCACCCAGCTAGTGTCTGAGGCCAGATTTGAACTCAGGAAAATAGGTCTTCTTGACTGGAGGTCCCCCATTCCGTCCATTTGTGCCACCTTTTGCTGCCCTAATTTACAAATTCAGGAAAAGTGACTGAGGAGATCCCACAGTGGGAGTACAATGACTACGACCATCTTTGGAAATCAACTTTAACGTATGTATTTTAAGAACTCTGCCATGTTTTATTAAAGGGAAATCATACAGTTGATTACCTAACTTGACTTGATAACAATTGGTTGTTTGTTGTCCTTCGTACTTGAAGAGGTACAAAATGACATCACTATCCATTTCCTATATGGTGAACTATAAAATGAATCTAATGGATCCAACACTGCGTGGAAATTAAGAGAGAGAGAGTTTTTTTCTGGATTAGGCTAAGCTCATTGCTTAACCTCTTAAAAGGTTTCTTTTAACTCAAATTTATGTACAATTTATCTCATTAAAAATACAAATGTGTTTTGTAGATGATACTTACCAACTTCCTACTCCACTAGGATGTTTTGAAGTTACATAAGATAACTTGGTATGCCATTTGAATTCTTGAAGATATAAAACCTTGAATAAATTTATAATAAACTAATTAAGTCATGCTCCCAGATATTATTACATATAATTGAGAATTATTTAAAGTCTTTTAGATAAGAGTTGAGTTCTCTGTGTGTGTATATATACATATATGTACACATATATACATATATAGAAATATAAACATACATATTTTATACATATACACATGCATATACATATACATATATGCATATATGTACATATACACACACATTTGCCTCTGATTTAGATACAGTACAACATGAAGGGATCTACTGAAATGTTTTCTAGTACACTTAAGAAAAATGATTGGAATACTAATGAGTAAATTATGATATGCAATATACAAGTATTTTGTTTTAGAAAAAAGGCAAAAAACTATGTACAGAAAAATTAATACTTTAGAAATATTAATTTTGATATATATAATCTTAGTGGATAACATTTATAAAATTATTTCCTACTTATTAATAACTAATTTTCTACATCCTAAAGTTAGTTTTCACAAAATTGAAGCACAGTATTTCATTCTTAGATATTTCTATTAAATGTTATATTTTGATGCAGTGCCTAGTTTATCAGAACTGCTGAACTAAAGAACAAAGAAATGCAACTTTGGATAATAGTAGAACATTCTATGAAAAAAATTAATGGTTATATACTACCTGAACAAATTTATAAAATTTCAGAATGTAAATTTATCTTCTACAAAAGCTTTTGTTTAGTTAATTGGCCAGGATCACATAGCAAATTACAAATTTCAGCATTTTTATATCTGATTTATTTCCTACTTCTCTGTTTAATTTTTTCCTTTGGGAAAACATGGATTCTGTTTTATTATACTTCTTTTTGGAGATTCTTTTAAAATCTTGAACCACTGCTAATTCAAGATTCATGAAAATATTAAAAGTACATAAAAAAGGAAAATTTTCTATTTGATCAAAATAAATCTGCTTAATCTGACTAAAGGAAAAATGAGAAAGAGGGGGGAAATATCACAAATAACAAATATCAAGGTGGCAGAAATTTTCTAGAAAAATTTCTGAATTATGCATTCATTTGTTTAATTGCTTTTAAACAATTAAAAAGGTATCTCATCATTAAAACAGTTCAACATCTTGATGAAAGAATATATAAAATTACCCCAGGAAATTGACACTCAGAAGCATTTTTCTCAAATATGAAGGATAATAATGATCTTAAATAATTAAATGATTAATTAATTTATATTAAATAGAAGTTATAATTAAATAATTAAATTTTATTTTATTAAATAATATTAAATTATAACAAGTTTAAACAAGATTAGATAATAAGATTATATATATATATTTATAATATATAATAAGATTATATAAATTTATAATAAGATTAAATAACAAGTATAATAATATTTGTACTTTGATAGTCATTCAAATAACTGTAATGCCTAATGAAAATAATATATTATGAAAACTATGCTAAAAACAACCAATTGAACTCTTACTTTCTTCTAATAAATACTGTTATATTATTCTTTTCCATGAAGAAACTCAAATGAAGGTAACAGAATCTTGAACATTTATATTTTGAATTGGTTTATTAAGTTATTTGGTTTCTACCAAAATGAATATATGTTAAATGTTCATTTTCTTTGGTCCATAAAATTTGCATCAGCAACAGCTGGCTTTACAAGTTGCAGTCTGGTTATGTCACAAAATTTTTAAGCTATAATAACAGACACATAGGACTTCTCGCATCCAACTAGACTTAGAGCCTTAGGCTCTGAATTTTAAAACCTGAAATGCTATTTTTTTTTCTGTTTCATGATCAAAAAACTCCATTAAGCAAGAGATGCTATTCATTCTCCTTGAATACTGAATTACCAAAGTGTGATGAATTGGACTTCATGAACTATTCATGAGTTCTCATTTAATGCTAATTAAATTTTTTTTAAAAGCCTGTGCTAAATGATTTTAAGGCCATGGCACAGACTGGAAAACCATGGAAAATTAAAAGTTCAGGGGAAAATTCAATCCAAAATCACACTATGGTCAAATTATGCAAGTTGATATTTAACCTTTCTGTTGTATTTATGGTTTAATTTGTGGCACTGTAAAAACACTTAGAATTGCTTACTAAATTTCTTGATCAAATTAGAATTGCTTTTATTTACTGAATTTCTTGATCAAATTTCATCGATGAAAAATATTTTTATGAAATATTACCAGCATTCTGATTTAGGCTACTCTTTTCCTCACAAAGTATATGTATCAACCATAAAATAATTTTTTAAATATTTGCTCAAATTAAAGGTTTTATCTGTTTGTATATGTATATGTGTGAAAACAGTGTATTTTTAAAATCACAAATGTCAAATAGCTTTAAGACTTCTACTAAATTATTATTATTTTTTATGAGGTGATTGACCTTTTATATCCAGATCATGTTTGTTTTTGGTGCTTCTCTTACTAAATGGTATGAAATGCTGATTTAAATCTAATCTTTTTTTTCCAAACTACTTTCAAATTTTCACAGCAGGTTTTATCAAAGATATTCTTCTCCCTTTGTATTTATCAAATAATATGCTGTTTGTTTTGATTATTATATTATATATATTATTATATATTATATATTATTATATACCTAATATCAATCAATCCCTCTTTAAAACTAGTAACAAGCCATTTTGATAATTATGGATTTGTAGTAGTTTGAGATTTAGTGTCAATAGTATCTTCCTTCATCCTTTTTTCATCATTACCTTTATGATTCTTAGACTTTTTTTTCCTACATATGAATTCCATTATTATTTTTTTCTACTTCCATGCAACTATTCCTTTGGTAGTTTGATATAACAATAAATAAACAAATTAATTTTGGCAGTTTGACATTTTTACTATACTTACCTATGAGCAATTAATATATCTGTAATGACTTAGGTCTATATTTTTGTAAAAATTGTTTTATGAGAGTAGATCTATATGCATGGTTGATATTCATATGGTCAAAAGAAGGACAAATAATGAAAAAGGAAATGAAAGCATGGAAAAATGCCATAGTATTGTGTAGAGCACCTCCAATAAGGTACACCATCTATAACACTGGGAATGTCAAGGAATACTCAGTTGTCCAACTCTTATGAAAAGTTTTCATTCACTGGACTATAACATTATGAAAGAAAATAAGATTGAAGATAAAGAAAAACAGAAAATGTGGCTATCCCTGACAAAGGTCTTGTTTTACAAGAGGGCAGACATAACTAATTTGAGAGATAGCTGCAGAAAAATGAGGAAATTCATGAATGAAAAATAAGAAAAAGTTGATATTATATTCAATTTGACAAACATCTCTTCAGTAAATCATTGAATATTTATAAAGCATTGTTCTAATGTAATTTTGGAATTTGGTCCTATAAAGGAATAATTTACTTTAAGAGATGTTTCTGAAAATTTGTGTAAATTTAGTTTTTATACAATTGTATGAGGAAGGCTATTTTTAATTTTTTTAAATGCAATAATCATATGAGTTTATTTTTCATTCAAATTCAAACATTTTTGCTACTTATTTTTAGTATTCATTATTATTTTGATCTTTATATTCTTTTATGCTCCTTTGCATTTAAAAATATTTTGTTTTTCCTCAACTACACATTAAAGTAATGTTTAACATTAAAAAAAAAAGTTTTGTATTCCAAATTCTCTTCCTCCCCTCCCCTTTTCCCTTATACTCTTCTTGAGATGGTAAGGAATATGAAATAGGTTATTGATGTGCAATCACGTCAGCCATTTCCATCTTAGTCATTTTGTAAGAAAAGATTTGAAAAAAGGAAGAAAAGAAGGAAGGAAGGAAGGAAGGAAGGAAGGAAGGAAGGAAGGAAGGAAGGAAGGAAGGAAGGAAGGAAGGAAGGAAGGAAGGAAGGAAGGAAGGAAGGAAGGAAGAAAGGGAGGAAGGAAGGAAGAGAGGGAAGGAAGGAAGAAAAGAAGGAAGGAAGAAAGGGAGGAAGGAAGGAAGAAAGGAAGGAAGGGAGGAGGGAAGGAAGAGAGAGAGGGAAGGAAGGGAGAGAGGGAAGGAAGGGAGAGAGGGAAGGAAGGGAGAGAGGCAGGGAAGGGAAGGAAGAAGTAAGAGAGGAAGGGAAGAAGGAAGGGAGGGAGAGAGGAGAAAGGGAGGAAAGGAAAGAGGGAAGGAGGTAGGGAGAGAAGGAAGGAAGGGAGGAAGAATCAAAGGAAGGGAAGGAGGGAAAGAGGAAGAGAGGGAAGGAAGGAAGCGAGGAACGGAGGGAAGAAGCAAAAAGAGAAGGCTTGCTCACTTCCCTTTGCATCATTTCAAGTAAGTCTTTTCAGGCTTTTCTGAAGCCATTCTGCTCATTTCTTATAGGACAATTACATTCGATCATAATCATATACCACAATTATTTAACCATGTTCCAATTGATGGGCATCAATTCAATTTCCAATTCTTAGCCACCACAAAAAAAAGTTGTTATAAATGTTCATATAAACCCCCCCTCCCTTTTGGAGAAATGTCTTTGGGATATAGACATATTAGTGATATATGTGGATCAAAGGGTATACACGGTTTTGTAGCCCTTTGGGCATAGTTCCAAATTGCTCTTCAGGATGGTTGGATCAGCTCATAGCTCCATCAACAGAATAATAATGTCCAAGTTTGTCCACATCCTCTCCAACATTTATCACTTTCCTTTTGGTGGGCCATATTAGCTAATCTGATAGATGTGAAGTGGTATTTGCATTTTTCTAATTAATAATAACTTAGACATTTATTCCTATAACTATAAATATCTTTTGATTTCTTCATCTGAAAACTGCCTCATCATATTCTTTGGGGAATGATTTGTAGTCTTATAAATTTGATTAGTTCTTTATATATATATTTGAGAAACAAGGTCTTTATTAGAGATATCTTTGGCAAATTTTTTTTCTCCAATTTTTGCTTTCCTTCTAATTTTGTTTGCCCTGGTTCTATATGTGTGTATGTGTGCATGCAAAATTTTAAATTTCATATAATCAAAATGATCCATTTTACATTTCATAATGTTCTCTATTTCTTGTTTAATCTTACCTTATCCATATATTTGGCAAATAAATTATTCCATGCTCTCCTAACTTGCTTATGGAATCACTCAAAATGTATAAATCATGTACCCATTTTGACTTTATCTTGGTATATAGTGTGAGTTGTTGGTCTATACCTAGTTTCTGCCATATTGTTTTCCAGTTTTCCCAGCTGTTTTTGTCAAATGGTTTTTTGACCCCAAAGCTTGAATCTTTTGAGTTTATGATATAATAGATTACTATGGTAATTTACTACAATGTATTGTATTTTCAATCTATTCCACTGATCCTCACTTTTTTTTAGACATTAATAGATCATTTTGCTGATTACCACTTTATAATACAATTTGAGATCTGTCATATCTAGGTCACCTTCCTTCACTTTTTTCTTTATTGATTTTTTTGATACTATCGATTATAAAGGGCCAGAGCTTTGAAACAAGATTTCTTACAAGGTGTTAACTCAGTGAAATTGATAATACAATGATTTTCTAGTTTAGCGTGGTGATTAATAGTTCTCTAGTTCAGTATGATTGATCTTACAACAAATATCCCTAGTGATATGATGATTGGCTTATACTCAGTATGATGAATAGATTTAATTGTGATAGAATATTTAAGAGGCCAGAGTCAGACCTAAGGGGAATTGGAACAGACTCAGGAAAGACAGAGGACAGGAGGCTGGAGCACAAGCTCCCAGATTCAGGGAGACTTCAAGACAGACCATTGTGGTGATCCTCCTGCCTCCGCCACAGAACCCAAGACACATTCCGGAGGACCTCCAGAAAGCTAGCCCAGGCCCCAGGCAAGGAAACAAGACTGTGAAGGAGATAATAAAAATTTTTGGACTTTATCTCTGGCTATTCTCGTAGTGATTACTCTGCTGAAACCTTAATTTCTGGAGATCTGGAGACCTTCAGAAAACTAACTAGAACATTATACTCGATCTTTTGTTTTTCCAGATGATTTTTTTTTCTGGCCCTATAAAATAATTTATGGTATTTTTGGCATGATACAGCACTGAAGAGATTAATTTAGGTAAACTATTGTTTTTATTATATTGGTTTAGCCAGTAGGTTGTAAGCAATTAATCTTTTCCCATCTGTTTAGATTTGACCTCATTTATGTGAAAAATGTTTTTTATGTTCTTGGTTTTGTCTTGGCAGACAGACTCCTGACTCATATCTTGCTACTAGTCTTTGTTCGTAGGCTGTAATTTTGCTAAAATTGTTAATTATTTCAACTATTATTTTAGCTGATTTTCTAGGATTTTCTAAGCATATCATCATCATCTGCAGAGTAACAGTTTTATTTTCTCATTGCCTATTTAAAATCCTTCTTCCTTCTCTTATTGCCAGGCTAACATTCTCAGGATCATATTGAATAGTGATAATAGGTATCCTTGGTTTCAATCTTAATTGGACTGGGAAAGCTTCTAGCTTATCCCTATTACAGATAATGCTTGCTAATGGTTTTATTTTTATTTTTTAAAGCTTTTTTATTTTTAAAACATGCATAGTTTTTAACATTCACCCTTGCAAAAGCTTGTGCTCCAAATTTTTTTCTCCCTCCCTTCTCCTCACTCCTCCTTTAGATGGTAAGTAATCTATGTTAAACATGTGCAATTCTTCTATATATATTTCCACAATTATCATGCTGCCCAAGAAAAATAAGATTAAAAAAGGGAAAAAATGAGAAAGAAAACAAAATGCAAGCAAACAACAAAAAGAGTGAAAATACTATGCTGTGATCCACACTCAGTCCCCACAGTCTTGTCTCCTTTGGGTGCAGATGGCTCTTTCCATCACAAGACCATTGGAACTGGCCTGAATCACATTGCTATTGAAAAGTTGTTGATGGTTTTAGATTGATACTATTTATCATTTTAAGGTAAATTCCATTTATTCTTATGCCCTCTAGTGTTCTTAATAGGAATGGTTGTTGTATTTTGTCAAAGACTGCATCTATTGAGATAATGATTTCTATTGGTTTTGTAATTGACATATATCAATTATGCTGATAATTGCATTCCTGGTATAAATTTCACCTGGTCAAAGCATATGATCCTTGAGATATATTGCTGTGATCTCCTTGCTAACATATATATTTTAAATTTTGCTCAATATACATTAGGGAAATTTGCTTTTTCTTTTTTGGTTCTTGCTGGTTTAGGTATTTGAGTCATTAAAGGAATTTGGTAAGACTCCACCTATTTTCCCAAATAGTTTTATGGTATTGTGATTAATTGATCCTTAAATGTTAAGGAGAATTTGCTTATAAATTAATCTAGTTGTTTTTTTTTTCCCCTAAAGAAATCATTGATAGTTTCTTCAATTAATTTTTCTAAGATTGGGTTATTTACATATTCTATTTCCTTCTCTGTTAATATGAACAATTTATATTTATAGGTATTCAAACATTTCATTTTGATTGTCAAAATCTATTCCATATTGGGCAAAATAGCTCCTAAGAATTGCTTTAATTTCCTCTTAGTGATGAATTTACCACTTTCCTTTTTGATAATTTTTTCTCTTTTAAAAATCAAAACCATTAAAATGGTTTATCTGTTTTATTGGATTTCCCTCTCATCCCCATAAGACCAGCTTCCAATTTTATTGATTCAATGGCTTTTTTTAAATTTTATTAATCCTTCCTTTGATTTTTTTTTCAGGATTTCCAATTTGATGTTTAATTGGGTTTTTAAATTTGTTTTTTTCTAATTATTTTAGTTGTTTGCCAAATTCATTGATCAGTTCTTCTATTTTATTGATCTCAGCAATTATATAATTAATAAATGAATATATATTCATATATATATGTAATGTTCTGGTTAGTTTTCTGGAGGCCTTTGGACCAACCTTCGTTTCAGCTGAATAATCACCACAAGAATAGTCAGGGATAAAGTCCAAATTCTTTATTATCTCCTTCAAAGTCTGTCTCCTTCATTTGGGGACTGTCTAGCTTTCTGGAGGTCCTTCAGACAGGACTTAGTTTCAGTGGAGAAATGAAGTAGAGCCACAAGGAGCCTGATCAAAGATGAAATGTCTCTCTGAGTCTGAGGACTTGTGCTCTAGCCTTCAGCCACTACAAAGGTGGGAGATGGAATGAATGTCTTTCATCCAGTCCTTGTTGGCTGTTATATATTCTATTATAATTACATCATTGTAGATGTGAATCTTGTAGAATAGGTGTCAATCTTATCTATATTAAGTACTAAGTACATATACTGGAGAACTATTAATCACCATGCTAAAGTAGATAACCATTGTACTATCAATTCCATTGAGGTAACACCTTGTAAGAATCCTTGTTTCAGCAGAATGAACTGAACCAGCTACACCCAGCAAAAGAACTCTGGGAGATGATTATGAACCACTACATAGAATTCCCAATCCTTCTATTTTTGTCCGCCTGCATTTTTTATTTCCTTCACAGGCTGATTGTACACTATTTCAAAGTCCGATTCTTTTTGTACAGCAAAACAACTGTTTGGACATGTATACATATATTGTATTTAATTTATATTTTAACATATTTAACATGTATTGGTCAACCTGCCATCTGGGGGAGGGAGGAAGGAGGGGAAAAATTAGAACAAAAGGTTTGGCAATTGTCAATGTTGTAAAATTACCCACGTATAAACTATTAAAATATTAAAAAAAAAAAAAAAGAATCCTTGTTTCAAGTACAGAGTTCTAGCCTATTACATATTTATATAATTGCTCACATAAATACATACCTACACCTACACACACACATATTTCCCCTAAATACTCCTTGAATGCATCCTATATATTTTGGTATGTTGTCTCATAGCCATTGTTTCTATCATTTGTTCTTTGATCCATTTCTTTAGTATTTACTTCCCAATTAATTTTCAATGTTTCCACTACCCAATACTGAAAGCAGTTTTTATTGAATGATTATCTGAAAAGGATGCATTTAATATTTCTACTTTTCTGGTTGTGAGATTTTTAATACCCTGATAAATGGTCAATTTTTGTGTAGGTGCCATGTACTACTGAGAAAAGATATATTTTTTGTGGCCTTGTATATTCCTTTCTTTCATTTTTTTTTTCCAGAGATCTAGAATATCTAACTTTTCTAGAATTCTCTTCACCTCATTAAGTTCTTTCTTGTTTATTTATTTATTTTGGTTAGAGTTAGTTCATTTTGAGGAGAGAAAGTTGGGATTTCCTCTCACTATAGTTTTATTGTTTATATTCTCTTGTAATTCATTCAACTTCTTGAAAAATTTGGATGCTATACCATTTGCTTTATATGCTTAGTACTGATATTACTTTATTGTCTGATATCTTTCAGCATGATAGTTTCCTTCCTTATCTTTTAATTGGATCTATTTTTGTTTTGTCTGAGAGAAAATTGCTATCCCTGTTTTTTTTTTTTTTTTTTTTTTTGTTCATTTTTTACTTCAGCTGAAGCATAATAGATTCTGCTCCAACTTCTTACCCTTTACTCTGGATATATCTGTGCTACAGATGTGTTTCTTATAAACAGTATGTTGTAGAATTCTGATTTTTAATCCCTTCTGCTGTTTTATGGGTGTGTTCATTCCATTCACATTTACAGTTATAACTATTTCCTTCCATTCAATTGTTTCCTTGTTTATTCTTTTCTCTTTCACCTCGTCCCTTCCACTTCAGATCACCACTGTCCTCAGTCCCCCCTTCTTCTATCAGTTACCCCATCTCCTCTCATTCCTGTACTTTAAACTTCTCTATAGGGTAAGACAGATTTCTGTATCTAGCTGAATCCCCTCTCTGAGTCAATTCTGATAAGTAAGATTCAAGCTTTATCTGTCACCCCCTCTCCCATCTTCCCTTTTGCTACAACCACTCTTTAATGCCTCTCTTATTGTGGATAATTTATCTCATTCTATCTTCCCCTTTCTTTTTCTCTCAGTGCAATCTATCTCATCTTTTTTTTGGGGGGGGGGGAGGGAGTGGGGATCATCCCATCCCATCCAAACACAAATCTTCACCTGTTTGTATACTTTTTCCTAATTTCCCTCACAGTAAGAAAGTTCTTCCCCCCCCCCCCACTGAGGTTGGGGTTAAGTGACTTGCCCAGGGTCACACAGCTAGGAAGTGTTAAGTGTCTGAGACCACATTTGAACTCGGGTCCTCCTGAATTCAGGGCTGGTGCTCTATCCACTGCGCCACCTAGCTGCCCCCAATAAGAAAGTTCTTAAGAGTTACAAGTATCATCATACCTTGTAGGAATAAAATGGTTTAATAGTAAATTTTCTCTCTTTTTTTAACCTTATGTTTCCCTTCTTACATCTGAAGATCAACTTTTTAATTCAGTTCTAGTCTTTTAATTAGAAATGCTTGAAAGTCCTCTCTACTTCATTAAATATCCATTCTCTCTCTCCCCACACCTGTTCCCTCCACCCCCCCCCAAAGGATTATACTCATTACTGCTGAGTCAGTGATTCTAGTTGTAATCTTAACTCCTTAGCCTTCTGGAACATCATAATCCAAGTCTTTGACTTCTAATTTAATGTGGAAACTGCTAATTCTGTGTAATCTTGTGGTTCCACAATATCTAAATTCTTTCTGGCTCCTTATAGTACTTTTCTCCTTGACTTGGGAGTTTTGGAATTTGGGTATGATGTTTCTGGAAATTTTCATTTAAGGATTTCTTTCAGAGGTAGTGATTGGTGTATTCTTTCAATGTCTATTCTGATTCTAGCATATAAGGTTAGTTTTCTTTGATAGTTTCCTGAACTATGACATTCAGGGTTTTGGTTGTTTTTTTTAAATTGTGGTTTTCATAAAGTTCAATAATTCTTAAATTATCTATCCTGAATCTACTTTCCAGGTCAATTTTTTTTTTTAATAGTTTTTATTTACCAGATATATATGTGGGCAATTTTACAACATTGACAATTACTGAACTTTTTGTTCTAATTTTTCCTCTCCTTCCTCCCTCCCCTAGATGGCAGGTTGACCAATATATGTTATATATGTTAGAGTATAAATTAAATACAATATATGTATACATGTCCAAACAGTTGTTTTGCTGTACAAAAAGAACCGGACTTTGAAACAGTGTACAATTAGCCTGTGAAGGAAATAAAAAATGCAGGCAGACAAAAAGAGGGATTGGGAATTCTATGTAGTGGTTCATAGTCATCTCCCAGAGTTCTTTCGCTGGGTGTAACTGATTCAGTTCATTACTGCTCTATTGGAGCTGATTTGGTTCATCTCATTGTTGAAAATGGCCACGTCCATCAGAATTGATCATCATATAGTATTGTTGTTGAAGTATATAATGATCTCCTGGTCCTGCTCATTTCACTCAGCATCAGTTCATAGAAGTCTCTCCAGGCCTTTCTGAAATAATCCCCAGGTCAGTTGTTTTTCAATCAGAAATTTTACATTTTCTAATTATTCTTTTTTGATTTTTTTTTATTATATCCTGATGTCTCATAGAATCATTAGTTTCTATTTGCCCAATTCTAATTTTTAAGCATTTTCAGCAGCAAAATTTTGTATATCCTTTTCCATTTTGCCAATTCTTAAGATTTTCTTTTAGTGAATTTTTGTATATCTTTGTGTTTCTTCTACTAAGTTGCTGACTTTTTTCATGACTCTCTTGCATTAATTTCTTTCAATTTTTCAATTTCTCTTAAGATTCCTTTTAAACTCTCCCAAGACTTTTTTGGGACTGAAATCTAATTAATTTCTTTTTTTTTTCTTGAGGCTTTACATATGGTCATTTTAACACATCCTTTTCTAAATTTGTGCCTTGATTTTCCCTGTCACTATGATTTTACACAATCAAGTTTTTGGTTTTTGCTCATTTTTCAGCCTACTTTGTGACTTTGTACTTTTTTTGTGAGAATTGGGCTCTCTTCCTAAATCGTCCCAGGCTTCTGGTGTCTTTTTTGCTGACTTTCAATGGGCCTCAGGACCCAGCTGCTATCTTGCACTTGAAGGGGGAGTCATTTTCTCCTGACTTGTACTGTACTTGTACAACTGGGGGTTGAGGGCTCCTTTGAAAGTGAGGTTTTGCTACTGGCCTGCCTCAGGTACAGGGCCACTGTGCTGGTATCAACTGTTGGCTAGACTTAGGGGCATGGTCTCATTGCTGACTGGTCTTGGGGACAGGGTCTTGCTCACTGTCCTAGGACTCAAAACCTCTGCTGCTCTCAAACTCTGCTCCTTCCCCTTCCCAGTGAGACAGACCTTTTTTGCCACTCTGGCAAGTTGCTTTCCTGTTCCTAATTCCGTTCTGAAGCAGTTTTCAAGTTGTTCAGAGGAGAATTAAAAAAGACTCCAGTGAGTTCCTTCCTCTACCATCTTGGCACTGAAAATCCCAAATTTTCATTTATGTTTTTTGCTTAAGGAATAATTGTTATATTTTACTCTGTTCTTGAATTAGGGAAAATATTTGGACAATTCATATCATTAGAAAATAAATATTCATGTAATGCTATTCCCTGATTTCAGTGTCCTCAATGCAGATGTCATATACTTAGGAAAAAAACCATGAAAATTTGTCACATAAGTTCTTATTGATGACAGCCATAGTAGATAGAAATAGCTTTATTTTTTCTACTTAAGTTTCATCAAGTAGAGTATTCAAAAAGCATTTACAAAAGCAATAAATTCACAACATGTAGTTCTCATTTTACATTCAATGAAAATGAATACACTCAAGTAACTATCAATTAAAATAGCATTTTCCAATTATTACTATTCCTTTTTCCTTTTTTCATTTCAAGTTGACATTAGTTACTTTTAGTTACCTGGAAATTATAGTCACTTTCCTTCTTTATTTATACTAAAATAATCCACTACCTAAAAATCAAACCTTAATGTTATTCAGATATTCTGAATAGCCCATTTAAGTCATATATTCTACATTAAACATAATACATGCACTTGGTATTATATCAAAATAATTTTAAAAAATATACTAAACAGTGTTGAAGACTCTTACATTTAGAATAATTCCTCACTTAAATAACTGAAGCCAAGATATAGGCATTAGAACTTAACCTCAATGTTTTAAAGTGATAAAAAATAACATTTTTAAGATAATGAAAAGCTAAAAAAGCAGAAATAAAATGACAATGAAAGGGTAGACATATCCTAAAACTCTCTGCCCATGACATGAATTTATGAATTTATTAATTATCTGAAAGGGTCAGTAGTACATAGTTTCAGAATTGTAAAATTAAATATTATGACTTTTTAAAAAAATTAATTCTTGTGATGCCCTTAAATCACTACTAACAAAATAGTGTCATTTTTTTTTTTTAACAAAATGGATTGCTAACCTCAAAATTCAAATACCTCTTTTTTGGGTTCCCTTTTCTCCAACATAACCCTCCTCTTCCATCTTAACAAGTTTTGGGATAAAAGGACAAAACTTTTCCTTTTGAAAAAAATATTATCGTTCCAAGTTAATCTTAAAGACCTTATGAAAATAACCTTTGGATAAGTGAATCCCAGATCCAAATTGTTTTGGATTCTCTACAACTATGCTATAGTGCTAGATTCAAGGAGTCTATAACATGGACCAATGCTAGAAATTATGTTTTCTTCAGGAAAGAATCCCCTTAGAAAGAATTTTGCTTATATTGTATTTTGCAGTAGAGGGGACTTTTATTGCCTCATCAACGAGTAACTTTTAGTCTTAAGCTTCATGTGTTCTTTCTAAATACTATATGATAAAATGTTACTATGAAATCGAGATTTTTTTTTCTTTTTAACAGAAAGGACTTAAGATATTCATACAAAAATTGTCATTCAAAGTAGATATCTCCAGAGCACATTTCAAAAATGATGATACTGCTAAAAATATTTTTGGAACTTATCTTCAGGAATTTCTGTTAAAATTAGTTTATGTCTAAATCAAGCAAGAAATCAGTTTCATTTCTTCATAACAGCCACACTTTATTTATAACCAAAAAGCATATTAGTACTTAACCAGTACTGTGGGTAATCAAAACAATGTACTACAATCTATGAGATAAACTGCCCAAAGAAGAGCCCTCAAATGCTTTATGCAATGGAAGTATTACTGAAAGAAGTATATAGCCTCCCAAAGTGGGGGTAGATTTGATGCAAAAAAAAAAAAAAAAAAAATTTTTTTCACATTGCTTTGGATCAAATTAAAAGTGTTCTCAGTTATGACATTTCAATATTGTATGTCTTAGACAAAAGTCTAAATCCAATGCACAGTATATTTTTCCTTTCAGGCTTCTGAGTTTCAAAGTCCAAGTTTTGTTCAGAAAGCACAGAGAAACACCAGGAGTCCAGGAGTCACACAACTACAGTTAAAAAATTGTGCCTGGCTTGTTGTTTGGGAAAAGGAGAAGCTATGCTCCTAGCCTTTCATCAAAAGAACATTCTGAATGTTTTTTTTACCATTAAACCCAGTAACATTTAAGATTAATCTTGGACTTCCTCCTGATTTGAAGTAGGAAACTGAAAAAACAAAACAAAACAAAACAAAAAAAACGAAGTATGGATATTCTGCCTTTCTAAATAATATGTCATACAAATAAGTTTTGTGATAAGAGACATTTGAAAAAAAATACTAACAGACTATTACAACAGAACAATAACTACACATTCTAAAAAGTTACAAATTAATTCTACTGACAAGGAAATGGACAGAAGGCACTCATACATAAGAATGATAACCTTAGGATTTATGTCTCATTAAATATTATTCTTTAGTAAAGATAGAAAGATGGGTAGATAATACTTGATTTATATCAGTAATCCAAGTCAGATGTCATATTCTAAGGAGAGAACCAATGTGAAATTTTTGCCTTAACCTTTGACTTTTATAGAATTTATATCATGAGAAATGCTAGTTGCTTAAAAACCCATCTTTCAAGAAAGATTATGGCAACTTCAACAGATAATATGTTTAAAATAAAAATGTTTAATGTTGTTAGGATTACAAGGTGAGTTCTCACCTTGTCACTGTCCAGACAACCTGAGTTCTCACCTTGTAATCCTAATAATGTTCCTGTTGTTTTTAACAGCACTATCCAGCTTCATTACATAAAGATATTTTGTGATGTATAACCTATAGAAATTAGTAACATATACATATATTCTTTAGAAAGACAAGGCTGTTAATATTAAGTAATGCCTTGGTTTTCGAATGTGCCTCTTGGAAACTTTTTTTTACTGAAACTATTGTCTTTTAATTGAGCTGAAGCAAATAAGTTTGCTTAAATTTTGCTAAAAGAAAAATCAAAACACATGTATGATTTGAATCACTTAAATGCACCTTAATAATAATTTTATTTACCATCAAGAATCAACAGATGACATGTCTTATATAGCTTGAATTTAAAAAAAAAAACAATTTTCCAAAATTTCAAGTATAAGACTAAATACCTAAACACATTTTTTAAATCTCTCTATATATTACATACTTCACAAACATTTCACTTTAAATATTTTAAGAATCATATAATAATTAAAATAAGATGCAATTAGATGGTTACAATATTATCCTGTGGATCTATTAACATAGTAGTGTGTTAATCATAACAAAATGGAGTGCAATCATTGTAATACCCCCTATGGTGAGAGTGGAATATTAATTTTTTTAATAATTTTTTTTTCAGCTTCTAAACAGTAACATCCTTTCTGAACAGGTCTGTCCCACCAAGTCTGCATACTGTTGAACGATGGCTTCATCACTTGGTCCTTTCTGTCGTTTTTTATATATGTTGTAAGGCATAATTGTTCTCTTGTAAAGTACCCGTAATCGATCAAGCTCTTTAATTCGTTCTTCATCAACTGCAATCAAATAAAAACAATTAAAAAATTGTATATTAAACTACTGTTCTTAGTTTTATTCAACAAAAAACTGAACTGGAATATCCAATATCCAAAGAAGAGACATTTAAAGTTAAAACTAGCCTATCCTGAAATGATTACGTTTTGGAATAGCAACATTAATGAGATCCATTACACTGTTAAGTAACTTAATCTCACAAATATTTACACAAAAGGATGCTCTAAATACCTATATCAAAGCAATTTCCTTCATTACAACATAAGCTTAAAGTATTTCTGATTTAGAACTATAAGAAACCTTGGGGATTATCTGGCCCCTCTCATTTCAGAGAGGAGGAAACAGAGGCCTAGGGAAGCTAAGTGACTCATCCAGGGTGGCACAGGCAGGAAGTGTTACCTCACTCCACATCTAGGTCACTAAGGCAAACCCCACATTTTACTCAACTGTGGAAGACAAAGCAGCATGGAATAATTATGTCCCCTTTAGAAAAGGAAGTTTAAATATCTTATTCAGATGGATCTCACAGATCTGGAAATTCCCTTCAAAGATGCAGGTTGTCACCCCCATACTGTCCCATCCTTAGTGATTCCTCTGTTCAAAATCCTCCCACGCCCTCCCCAACATCCCAGCACCCAACTTCTTTTCATAATCCTTTCCAGTTCTCCCTCTGTGATAATTATTTTTATTCTTTTTCTCCCCTGGCGAGGCAAAGTTAAGTGCCTTGCCCAGGGCCACAGCTAGGAAATGTGAAGTATCTGAGGCCAAATTTGAACTCAGGTCTCTGACCACAGAGCAGGTGCTCTATCCACTACCCCAATCATTTTAATTCTTAGGAAACCACTGTATTCTCTGCCATATAGTATGAATGACTGAATATTGGTATTAAAAATATTGGTCTTTGCTTTAATGGGAACCTTGGGGTTATTAAATGGGTCCTGCCATTTCCTGAAGATTGCAATCAAGCTTTTCTCTCCTCTTTTGCCATTCAAGTGACAATGGACTGTCAACCCATCGTTACTGTTGGTCGCAGATATACATACTGATGAAGAAGCTCTTAAATACAGATTGTATTATAGACAAAACAATTCCATGCATTTGTAACTTTGAAGATCCTTGAGTCTCATTTACAAATCTGACTTAAAACTTCTCCGTATGCCACGCTATTATATACCAGCAATGAGGTCTCCTGATTCATCATTTTTACAGTATAGTAGTATGCTATGAACCTAAAAATAAGGCAATTTTCAATATATGTGGATTTATTTTACATGTTTCCCCTTAATAACATTAGAAAATTCTGTAGAGACTGAAATTCCCAACAGCATTTCAAATTAAGCAGGTAATGATTTTCATATTAAAGGTCAAATGATTCAGATTTAATGCTCCAGATACCTCTTAAGAATGGATAAATGCATTTATGTGATAAGAATTACCTAAAGCAAAATATTAATATCAAAATGGCAACCCCCCCCCAAAAAAAACAAGGTTCTGTACTGTAGCCAGGGAATGTCTAGCACTTTTACTATTAATTTAAAAGATAATAGGAAAGGTAATTCTTCTGCTTTAAAAATTAACACATAAAACATTCTAAAGTCAAACACAAATGATTTGGGAGTTATCAGTGCAATTTTATTTGAATTTCTATCATTTCAAGCAGCCAACACCTTTCATTAACCTTGTATTTTAATCTAATATATAAAGATCAAGGGTTACTACAGCTTCATGTTGACACTATGCTTGAACCTTAGAAATTACAAACAGGTTTTATTAGCCACATTCTGACCAAAGAATGATCTAGGCTAAAAGTTAAGAAATATTTAGCAGCCATGATCACTACAACATAATTTAGTGACAGTTTTAGTAATTAGACTTCTTTAATTTTACTTGAATTTTTCCAAATTTTTAAAGATATCCATGCTTTCAATGTAACTCCACATGCCTATACTCTAATCCCTCAATGTATTCTGGCAAAACATTCATTACTGACTGCCTAGAAATGTGGTCATTCCTATATTCATATGGTTCCTTCACTCTGGCAGCCAACTTTAAGGTAAACTCCAAGAGGCTTAGTTTCTTTCTTTAATGTACTTTTATTTATTTTTTTTCTAAATTTTTTATTAAAGCTTTTTATTTTCAAAACATATGCATGGATAATTTTTCAATATTGACCATTACATAGCCTTGTGCTCCAATTTTCCCCTTCTCCCCTCCCAGATGGCAAGCAATCCAAAATATGTTGTACATGTTAAAATATATGTTAAATCCAATATATGTAAATATATTTATACAATTATCTTGCTGCACAAGAAAAATCAGATCAAAAAAGGGAAAAAATGAGAAAGAAAACAAAATGCAAGCAAACAACAACAACAACAACAAAAAGAGTAAAAATATTATATTGTGATCCACACTCAGTTTCCATAGCTCTCTCTCTGGGTGTAGATGGCTCTCTTTGTTACAAGATCCCTGGAACTGATCTGAATCATCTCATTGTTGGAAAGAGCCATGTCTATTAGAACTGATCATCCCACAATTTTGCTGTTCCTGTGTACAATGTTCTCTTGGTTCTGGTCATTTCATTCAGCATTAGTTAATGTAAATCTCTCCAAGCCTCTCTGAAATCATCCCACTAGTCATTTCTTACAGAACAATAATATTCCATAACATTCATATACCATAACTTATTCAGACATTTTCTAATTGATGGGCTTTTACTCAGTTTCCAGTTTCCTGCCACTACAAAAAGGGCTGCTACAAACATTTTTGCACATGTGGGTCTCTTTCCTAGAGGCCTACTTTCAACCCTCTATGTTGAAAGGTCTACCTTGATGCAACAAAGTGACAAGCAGGAAAAGGCTTAGGCTTGCCAGTGATATATAGTCTGATACTCTTAGACAAACCTATAATAAATTTGTAAGCATCTGGTATTAAATTAAGCAAAGTTAATGGAGCAGCTTATCTCCATTTTTATCAATGTTCTAGGGAATAACTTTTGTGATTCTTTTTTCCTTTCAAGCTTTCCCTTGATTTGTCTACATGCTCCCCCCAACATACACATACCCATAACTAGAATGAGAAACGTTGAGGCAGGCAATGGTGTAACTTCTCTGAGCCTAGCATCTTTCTCTGACCAATATATCTTGTGACAACACGATTTACTGTTTGGCATGTTACTTCAAATGCCTCACCTAAGCATAAATTTCTCTTTTTAAAATTCATTTATTTTAAACGTAAATACAAAACAGAAAAAGAAAAAAATTGTTAAGTGTATAGCAGAATATACGAAGCATTCAAAATGTAAAGCAATACATTTTCATTTCAAAACAACTTATACAATAAATGCTATACATTGTGTTCAGTTGTCCATTTTTTCTTTGTTTCCTTGTAGGTTTTCTTTTGTTTTCACTTTTTACTTTATTCTTTTTTCTTCCTTCCTACCCCCCTTAAAGAGGCTGCAATTAAGTGCTCGCATGCGCGTGCGCGCGCGCACACACACACACACACACACAAATAGATATGTACAGATATCTATAATCAGATACATATGTGTACATATACATGTATATAAGGTCATACTATGCTTGTTTGTCCTGTTTTCTCTAAAGGTGGTTAATATCTTCCTTCATAAGGTATATTTCCAGATTTTTCTAATTCTATCTATTTACCATTTCCTATACTATAGCAACATGCCAACCTTATACTGTCTAAAATATTCAAACAGCTGTTATATAGTATAGTTTTCCTACATTTCTCTTTTGATTAAATCTATTTTAGTTTTAAATTTGAGATCATGATTACTACCCCTGCTTTTTAAAATACAATTCTACTCCTAATCTTTATTTTTGTCTGTCTCTTATTTCTTATCCTTCCTGATTCCACTTGCCCTCCTTTTAATCAATCCAACCTCAAGAATTCCTCCCTTATCCTTTTCCCCCTAATTCTTTCCTTATTATTTCTGAATTTAGAAGACTTCTGTACTTTCTAAATATGTATGAACTGTTCCCTTTCTAACTCATTCCCATTGAGTAGAATTCTAGAACTACCAGCCCTGGTGCCCCATATACATCCTCTGTGTCAGTTGTTTTTTTTTTTTGTTTTTGTTTTTTAAAAAGATAAAACTTTTATTGTGACAAGACAAAAGCAAGAATAATCAGAAAATATATTCAGTAGAAGACAAAAGCCTGCATAATTATGTAAGTTCTTTTTTTTTGTACTTCATTTGCATAAGAATTACTTTTTTGACATGATTTCGCTTTTTAGAATCACATTGTATTAAGCTCTACCCCAATATTTCTTTCAAACTACCTAATTATTAATGACAATCTTAGACATATGGTTTACATTTCCACATATAAAAAATAGTTTGTCCTTACAGAATCCCTTGCAATTTTGACACAAATTACTGAGTTTGTTAATAATGAGTTCAATTAATGATCATGTTAATAATGTGAATTCTTGGGACAGCTAGATGGCATTGTAGAGAGCCAGAACTTGGAGAAGTATACTTGAAACAAGGTGTTAACTCAATGGAATTGATGAATCAATGGTTATCTGATTTATATATACTTAGTACTTAGCATGGTGATGCAATAGTTCTACAATTGATGTAATTATAATAAACTGAAGACAAAGTCAGCCAGAGACATTCCATCTTTGATCAACCTTGTGGTGGCTCTCTCCTGCCTCTTGCACTGTGGGGGAGACTGGTTCAGACTGGGAGAATGAAGGAGACAAAGACTTTGGACTTTATTCCTGACTATTCTGATTATTCTACTGAGACCACGGCCGGTCCCAAAGCCCTCCAGAAAGCTACCCTGGACATTACAGTACAGTGGACAGAGCACCAGCCCTGAAGCCAAGAGGACCTGAATTCAAATCTCGCCTCAGACACTTAACACTTCCCGGATGTGTGATCCTAGGTAAATCACTTAACCCCAATTGCCTCAGCAAAAAAACAAACAAACAAACAAAAAACAACAACAACAACAACAAAAACCCAACTGTTTAAGGACAGAGAATTAGGAAAATGTGGCTTGAAAGCAATTCAAGCAAAAAAACACAAACAGGGCTTTGGTAGATGGAAGATTCGATAAGATAACAGTATGAAATGACAAACTAAGAAAAGGTAAAGAAAACTTTGGCACCAAAAAAAAGTAATAGGCTTAGAATGAGAGAGGCATTTCACAGTATTCTGTTATTGGAAAACTACATCTGGATAATTATATTAGTACTAGACACCAATTTAGGAAAGACACTATAAACTGTATTACCATCAGGTATCAATTATTAGGACAATGAGGGAATTTGTCTTGCAATAGAAAGTACCATGAAGTAGACCCTTAAGGAGTTACTACCAACAGTCTAGACCTTGAAGAAGGACTTTATACAAACTAATCATTTGCTTCTCTCAATGGAGCACTCTCCAAAAACTCCTCTCACAGACTCACTTTCTCACTGGCTAGCATGATCCTAACCTTTTAAACTCTGCCTATTCCAGTGATTCTGAATCCTCAGCTCTCCATACTCAATTCTCCAGATTCACTTCAGCTATTTCCCAATAATATCCCCTACTCTAGAACTGCTTATCTCTCTTCCCCAGAAATGTCTGCTCCAAAAAGAAAAACAAAAAAAAAATTTATTTCTTCTTAAACCTTTTCTTTTCTTACTCTTATCTTTTTGTACTCTCTGAAATCTGGCTCCCTCCTAACACTGTACTCCAACTACCACCCTCCTTTCCAGGATAGTTTTCACTTTCATTTGTATCCCCGTTTTTAGGGCATTGGATCATATTCATTGCTCTCCATTATCAATGTTACCCTCTCTCCCACTATCACCATCACTCAACATGATTTTCTCATTTGTAGAAAAGGAGCTAGCAGACAAAGAAAGACGAAGATAAGTGAGAAAGTGAAAATGACAGAAGGGTCAATTTGTTAGAAGAGACGGGTGGAATGGGATCATTTGTACAGATAAAGGCGTTTGCCTCAGTAAGAAGTAGGGTTTACCTCTTTGTGTGATACAGTAGTGAATGAGAAGATAAAAGCAACAGAAGATATCTGTTCATATCAGGAAGCTCACAGTGAATAGGAGGGCAAAGTTCTCAGTTCTATAGGTGGAGAAAGAGAAGCTACAGGGGGCTTGAGAAAATAGAAAGAGCCACTATGAAGAATGAGATATAGAGGGAGATATAGAAGGATTGTCTCATAGCAGAGTTCAGCTGAGGTTGTATAACATAAATCTGCTGGAAATCTAGTCAGAATGATGGTGTCATTTTTTTCCTACCTTTATTTGGCACCACATATGTGGAAGGAAGGAAGCAGCAGACAGTAGAAATAATCCAAAACTAAGGCACAATCATGAACATGGAGGTGGTGCACTTATGGATGGTAGCAAAATTAAGAATATGACTATTTCTGTATGGATATGAAGTGGAATGAAGGAGTGGGTTATGAGAACATTAATAAGCTGAGTGATTAGAGTATTTGAAGGAGTCAATATTACATACTGAATTCCCCTAGTATAAGTGAAGGTGTCGAAGAAGAGAAAGATTATGAGCAAGGTACTGACCTTAGGGAGGAAAGAAGGGGAGTGTCCTGGAGGTCTGAAGACAGTAGTACTAGGATTCTAATGGAATAGATGTGAACCTCTAAGGAGAAGTATGCTGAATGACTGTTATGGGCTAGAACTCTGAACTTGAAACAAAGTGTTAAAGTCAGTGGAACTGACAATGGTAGTTCAGTACATGTACTTAGTACTTAATATAGTTCTACCAGATTCACACCTATGATAAGAGAGCATATAAACTTGTACAAACTCAGCCAGAATCAGAACTGGAAGACAGAGACCATGGTGACGGTCCTCCTGCCTCTCCCAAAGAAACTAAAACACATTCAGGAGGACCTCAAGAAGCTGGCAGAGGCAGAGAACACAAAGGACTGGTGGTCTTGGAACCAAGGAGAGATATAGGCCTTTAAGAAAGCTAAACAGGCCCAAGGAAAGACTTTGAAAGAGATAATAGGATTTGGACTTTAACAACTGGCTGCTCTTGTGGTGATTACTGAACTGAAAGGAAGACTGCTCCCAGAGACCTCCAGGAAATTGAAAAAAGAGAACATTACAAATGATGGAAAAAAAAAAAAAAAAGAATATGGAAATGGCAATGAGAATAAGGATTATTCTATCTTCCTAGCCTTGACCAGTGAGCCAAAGGGAATGAGTGAAGGCACAACAATAGTGGAAAGGGTGGCCAGGGAAATTATGTTATCAGAAGGGAGCCAGGTTATTAGTGATTGCTAGAAAATAGAAAGAATAGGAGAAGAAAAAATTTAAGTTGAAGGGAAGTCTGTTGCCTATAGAGCAGAAAGGTAGAAGCTACAGTATAAGGATATGTAGTATTTTTTTGGGACTTTGAAGTAAGAGGGTTGAAGAAGAAGGGCATCAGAAATCAGGAGGAGAGGAAAGGGTAATGGAGGTTTAAATTAAATTTAAAGAATTTATAGGGATGTATAAAATATGACAAGGTATGTTTATATTATTTATAAAAATAGAAGATGTCATTACTCTCCCCAGAGGGGACTGGAAATCAGGCAGAAAGTATGCATAGCAAGAAATGGAAGATGAAGGAGGAAAAGGAAAGCCTATGGGTCAGGAGAAAAATCACTCCCTTCATACTTGAAAGCTCCCCCCTTCAGAAGGGACTGGAGGGCACAGAAAGTGGTAGAAGTTGGGTCATATTGGCATAGATGGAAATTAATCCTCATCCCCATCCACGCCATCTTCCCATAGAACGTGCACAGCAGGAGACAGAAGGCCAAAGGAAAGTCAAACTTTTCTTCTCCATATAATACTTAACTAAAATTGTTCTCTTCAAAGTTATCCATGATTCATTCATTGTCACATCTAGTCACCTTTTGTTGTTAATTCCAGGTTACTGTTTTCATTACTAATTGACCAAATATTCTCACAGGAATGCCTATATCACAGTGCACAGAACATAAATGGCACTAAATAAATCTCTGGTATTAGAGATGGAAATATGCTCCCCCTTTCATTTCCCCAAAAAGGAAGAAAAACATATACAGATGAAAAATAAAAACAGCAACAAAAATAAATAATAATAATAATAATAAAAAGAAGTGATTATCAAATTACTTCCTACAGCCAACGATAGGTATTTTTGTAAGACAGTACTTCACTTTGAGATAACTATCAAATGGGCAGTTGACAAAGGAGCACTGGATCTGGAGTTAGGAAAACTCATCTTCCAGATTTCAAATACATCCTTAGACATTTACTCTTCTGTGTGACCCTGAGTAAGTCAACCCTGTTTGTATCAGTTTCCTTATCTGAAAAATGAGCTGGAGAAGGAAATGGCAGATCACTTCAATATCTCTGCTAAGAATGCTTCAAATAGCATCACAAAGAGTTGAACCCAAATGGAAAAAGACTACTAAGTCTAAATGAAGAGAGACCTAAAAACCTAGCAAAGATCTAAGAAATCACTAAATATCTGAATGGCAAAAAAGCTGGCAAAATGAACACAGTAGCATAAAATTTAAATTCCCGAACCTCAGATTTTTCTCCCAAAAAACTTTGTGGCATTTCAGTCATAATGCACTAAACCAGTTATTTAGACTCCTGAAAATCATTCTAGATACCGACTTTACATATATTTTTAAAATAATATTTCATAAAATTTGTTGCTATAATTTCAGGAAAAGTGCATGTTGAAAATGTTTTCATTCTAACCCTAATAAAATAAAGATTTTTAAAAGGTTTGACAAGTAACTATCAGTAAAAATCTGTCATCTACTCTGAAGTTGCTACTTTAAAAATATAAGAAGCACACAAGATGATCTCTCAATTGAAATTTACCATATTTATAAAGAAAATAAAAAATATGCATGGACATAATACAACACATTTTTATATATAACTCTCCATGATATAAAAGTTATTATCAATACTTCTGTAGTACAGTTAAAAAAAATCCCAAATTAGCCTGAGTTATTTGCTACACAATGGGAAATATTAATATAATTATAGGTATCTGCTATCATATATTTGTGGGATGATTTGTGGTAATTTAATGGAAGTTTACATGAAGTTAAATCAAGTCTAGTTTTGCTGAACTTTCTCAAATGAGTTGCAGGTTTAGAGGTATTTTATACTAAAGTGATCATAATAATCAAAATGTTTATAGCAGCTCTTTGTGAAATGACAAAAATACAGAAAACTAAGAATATGCCCAAATACTGGAGAAATGGCTAAATAATATGTGGTATATAAATGTAATAGAATATTACAGTGTCATTACTTGTGAAACAAATGATTTCAGAGAAACCTGAGTGAAGAAAACAGAACCAAGAGAACAATTTAGAAAATTACAACACTGTAAAAACAAACAATTTGAAACACTTAAAAGATTTTAGTCAATACAAGGAATTGATGACGAATCATGCTATTTACCTCTTGATAAGAGTGGTAATGGGCTTTAATAGGCAGAATTTTGGATATAGTAAATGTGGGGATTTGATTTGCTTGACTATGCATATATTGTTACAAGTGTTTTGGGTTTTTTTTGTTCTAGAAAGAGAGGGAGACACAAAGGGGAAAGCAAATAAATATTTCTTAATTGACAAAAATTAAACATAAAAGGATTATAATGGATAATTCAACTGCAAAGCAGGTTTCTAACATACAAGATAGTATAAGATAAATAATATAAATAATTTTCTCTCACTTGTGTTAATTTTAAGTATTTTACTGAGGAGGGGAAAGGGACCTGTATGTGCCAAAATGTTTGTGGCAGCTCTTTTCGTAGTGGCTAGAAACTGGAAGATAAATGGATGCCCATCAATTGGAGAATGGTTGGGTAAATTATGGTATATGAAGGTTATGGAATATTATTGCTATGTAAGAAATGACCAGCAGGAAGAATACAGAGAGGCTTGGAGAGACTTACATCAACTGATGCTGAGTAAAATGAATAGAACCAGAAGATCGCTGTACACTTCAATATTGTATGAAGATGTATTCTGATGGAAGTGGATAGCTTCAACATAAAGAAGATCCAACTCACTTCCAGTTGATCAATGATGGACAGAAACAACTACACCCAGAGAAGAAACACTGGGAAGTGGATGTAAACTGTTAGCACTACTGTCTCTCTACCCAGGTTACTTACACCTTTGGAATCTAATACTTAGCGTGCAACAAGAAAATGGGATTTACACACATATATTGTATCTAGGTTATATTGTAACACATGTAAAATGTATGGGATTGCCTGCCATCGGGGGGAGGGAGTAGAGGGAAGGAGGGATAATTTGGAAAAATGAATACAAGGGATAATGTTATAAAAAAGAAATTACTCATGCATATATACTGTCAAAAATTTTATAATTATAAAATAAAATAATAATAATAATTTTAAGTGTTTTGAGATCAAATGCACTTACAGATAGATGAACAGCTCTATATGTTGACTATGCTTTATTATATATTTCATTCCTTTAATGTATAGGCTAGACAATGTGACCACTGAAATCTCTTTCAAAGCTTACATTCTGTGATTCTCTGGAAATATGCTTTGTGAGTAACTTTCTAGGTAAGAAGTTATTCCTAATGTCACTCTAAATTGTGTAGGGGAGATTAACATAAATATATTAATGCCTTCTGGAAATGGATTGCTACTTAATTTTTTTCCATTAATAACCAAACATCGAATTTTTTTCCAATTTTGTCACATTTTGACTAAAAAAAAGAACAAAACATTTAAGTATTCAGTGCTAACAATATCTGTAAAATCTTCTGCCATCACCCTTATTCAAATTCAAAGCTGCTTAATAAATGAATAATCAAATTACCTATGATACATAGTGACCAACATGCACGTATTATAATCTTTGTTGTCCTACACAATAAAATAAATCTTAGTTATATGAGAATAATGGTAGTTATTTTAATTCAAACAATTTTTACATTCTACTGATAAGAATATAATTTAGCCAATATAGATAAAACTACTAAAAAAAATAGATTTTAAACATAAGCATCTTAGCAAAATAAGACAGCATCTATTTATTTGGCAGGCACTGTGCTAAGGACTTGACAAATATTACCTTATGAAGTCCTCACAACCATCCTGGGAGGCAGGTACTATTCTTATCTCCATTTTATAGTTGAGGAACCAGAGGAAGCAAAAGCTAAGTGACTTGCCCAGGGTCAAACAGCTATTATCTGAGGCAAAATTTGAAGTCAGGTCACCTCCTTATCATTTTACAGGTAGAGTATTCTATTAACTTTAGGGAAAAAAAAATCTTACAAAAATATATTCCTATTTTCTAGACAATCTATAATAAAGTCTATGACTTCTCTAACACTAAATGATAAATCTTAATTTTTAAGATCACCTAAGCATAAAGAAATTGGGATCCACATTTTTGGTATAGTCAATAAAATTGATATAAAAATACATATGGAGTCACAAGTTCCTTATGTTTATGAAAACTTCCACTATATATTTGATAGTTATATTGAAAATTATTATTTTGTAATCATTAAAGTACCAACAATTATTTTATGATCACTTTGTATTGCCTACCTCTCAAGTACCTTCTGTCAGAAAAAACATGTAGCCCTGGTAGACTCAGGGTCACAGAGACTTTATAGATATTGATGCTGCACCTTTAAGAGGATGACAGAAACAGCTGAGGAGAATTAAATTGTTATCAGATTTTCTGAGATGAAATAAGATTATTAAGAAGACATCTTGAGAAGAGTTTCTTAAGTTTATAGATGAAATCTGTTTTGTTGTGTAGCCTTGAAGAAAGGCTCTCCCAAGTTTTCCCCAAGTTTTGCAAAATAAGGAAATAGGCAGAGAATCAGAAGTATGACAGGAACCTGGTAGAGCAGAGACCAAATGCACCAAGTAACAGTTGATGAGAATTAAGTAGAGATAACAATTGTTCTTGCCAATGATTTCAATAGAACCTAGAGGCTAATTTTGGCAGTGAGTCTCATCACAAACTATACTTTGCTTAAATATTAATCTAATATAATCTAGTAATTAATGATACTAATATATTACATGTCCATTAATAGCAACTTTGTCTAAATTTACTAATTTGGCATTTGAGATGAGGGAAAGGAAAGGGATTAAAACCTAACCTATGGGAAAAGAAATTTGCTCAAGGTTACTTTGGAATAAAAATCAGAGCAATTAATCAATTTTAATTTTGATAATTAAAAACTTTTTGTAGCATATCTACTAGAAAACTCATGAATCCAATGACATAAAATTTGTAAGATGATGAGCTAGTAGTAGTAGACAGGGAGGAGAGAGGTTTATTTGTTCTAAAATGCATAATTCACAGACTAATTTCATATATCCATGTTAGACAATTCTTTAGTGATCCCATAATGATTCTCTGATCAACCATACTGTTATATACAGTTCATATTTTGCTAGGAGCCTGAAAGACTCTTGAAAAAGATGCCAGTTTAGAATATCATCAGGATTTATGGTATTTTAAGATTAAAGATTAATCCCATTTCAACTATTAAAAAAAAGCATAAAGAATGCCCTAAAAATACGTTATAAGAACATTGCTTTTTCAGATGTTAGTTTCAATTTCTTAAAATAAAAGCCAAAAGCAAGTTTATATTATTATCTCTCATGCTTTAAATAAACATGTCATTCCCTTTCATTCCATTTTAACTAAAATTCGGGTAGACAATTTGATCAATTTCTCACAAATCAAAAAATTGCCATGGGAAATAAACTGTGCATCATGGGTGATCCAAACTCAAAGATTCTAAAAGATCAAAGCTTCACTTCTTAAGGGAACTTAACTCATTTGTTATTCAAAAGACTTTATAAATTTCTTCCAGAATATTATCTCCAAATCTATTTTCTTTGTTATTTATCATCACTATAGTTTCTTAGGATGAAAATTCTAAAAAAAGCTAAAGTTAGAATACAAATTAATGGATGAGATTTGCAAAACTGTGCCATAACAATGAAAAGTTTTAGATTTTGAAAATAAAAGTTAAGATTTCACTCAACTGGCATTCACTCATAAAGCAAATATGGTTTCAAAATTATATGATAAAAGCAGACGCTTAAAATTCATGAACCAATTTATCCATCCCTCAGATTTTTCTGCCTGAAGGCTTAGTAGAAGTCCAAGATTTGGTCATATACTTTAAAAAAAAAAGTGAGCCAGTTCATTCTTCAAATACTGAATTTTTTTTTTTTTTTTTTTTTGCTGGAAGACTTGTTTATATCATCTATCTAAGCACTCCTCCAATAAGGAATATTATTGTTAGGAAATTTAGATATAAAAATTTTAGTGTGGTGGTTTGTCCTTCATTCTTGAGGAGGACCAAAATGACATCACCATGTTAAGATTCAAGTTATTACAGTGTCTCTGACTGCTTACCACAAGTTGGGCACAATCAGTCCTTGTGAGCATTTGACTTGGAGGATTCTCTAAATTTGTGTATTTTGCCTTTCTTTTGAGCTCCTTCAAGTCTGCTTTGCTCATAGAGCACAGAATCTTCTCTGCTAAAGGTAAACCATGTTGGGCAATCCTGTGCCAATATCTTCCATGTCTCACAATCCTTTTCAATCTAACTTTTTACCTAATTATTCTACTGAAAATGTTCTCTTACACCTTACTACTGATCTCTTAATTACCAAATCTGATCATCTTTTTCTCAGTCCTAACCCTTCTTAACCACTCTCTGATGCATTTGATTCTCACTATCAACAGCTCCTGAATACTAATCTCTTTTTTTCTCTGTGTTTGTGTGTGTGTGTGTGTGTGAGAGAGAGAGAGAGAGAGAGAGAGAGAGAGAGAGAGAGAGAGAGAGAGAGAGAGAGAGAGAGAGAACAGAATAGTGTTTCTTTCTTGATTCTATTCCTACCTGTTTGTTGCTTCAGGATCTCCTTTCATATCTTATCTATATATCATGACCTCTCCTCCTGTTCTTCATTACAACACTCCATTTTCCATCTTTAGGCTTTTGTACTAGCTTTCTCTCAATCCTGGAATATATACTATTATAGTTAGTACTTGCTCAGTGTGATGTAATGGTTCTGTATAGTTGGCACATGCTCAGTGTGCTATAGTGATGTAACCATATTAAGGTATTTAGGGGCTGAAAGGACTGGAAATAAACAGACGCCATCTTTGACCATGCTTGTGGCTCTCCTGCCTTCTTCACTCCTCCACTAAGACCAAGGACTCGGGCTGGTTCTGAGATCCTACAAAAAGCTAGTCCCGGACAGTATATATTGGCACCCCAGAGTGGGGGCTCTAGAAAGCATATTACACCCTATAACTGGCAACTTGTGAAGATGTTGTCAAAGAAAATAACTTGTGCAGGATTCTTAAAGAATGCATTACAAACCTTTGTCATTTGGCTTTAAAAGTAGTATTTCAAGCCAAAATAATGATCTGATTGTTCAATGGTTTAAAACATTCTAAAACCAGTAATATGGTCCATTACTGCCCTGTGATACTAGGGTCTTACCAAATGAAAATTACTGTTTCAGATTTAATGTAGGTAAGATAAAAAAGAAACAGAAACAAAATATATTTTAGACTTCAAATAGTAATATCTTTGTGTACATATTTTCCAAAATATTTATCATATATCTCCTTTTCATTAAAAATAATCTTAATCATATTTTATCTTCATTTTACAGAAGAGTCAGAGTAAGTAGTGGTACAATGTATCTATCTCCTAAACACTAAAAGTTATCACTGTTCTTTTTCCAACTTGCGCCAACCAGTACATCTGATTAATATCTTTCAGCATTAAAATAAGTCTTCTTTTACTTTCATTTAAAGTTTATTTATTTTTCAATTTCCAAAGTGCTCAGGTCTATACAAATGATCAGTGAAATAGCAACACAAGACAAGTATTTATAATCTCTTAGAAAATGTAATCTGGAATTCAAAAACAATTGAAATTTAAAAATTATGGCAGAGTAGTATAACATGTAATAATAATAATAATAATAATTATTATTATTATTATAGCTAGCATTTATATAGCACCTATTATGTATGTTTCAGGCATTTTAACTGTACATTAAAAGTTTCTTGACTTTTACATTTTTTGTTTTTATTTTTAGACATTATCAAACCTATACTTGACTAATAGTAAATGCATTGAAAGGTAAAGTACTAAACTACATTAGAAAGATATTATATACATTAAAATTTTGTTAAGCTCTACTGATATTTCTATAATAATAGTTATGTATATATAGTGCCTTAAAATTCACAAAGCTCTTTATCTACAACAATTCTGTGAGGTAAATAGTATACATATTATTACTATCTCTCCCTTATAGATTTTAAGTAAATATGGAAAATATCACAAATATTTTACCAATGTTTTCAAGGCATACTTTTAATAAGAATAGCAAATAACAACTTGAATTCTTTCAAACTATTCATTAAACATTGGTATAAAATCTCAATCAAATGAACACATTTAAAATTGTGTTGGCTAACACACACCTCACTAGTAAAAGCACCGTTTTTGTTTCTTTTAATTAAAGCCAGGAAAAACAGGTCACAAAAGGAAAATACAGTAAAATATCCAGGATGTGCTAGCTAAGCCAATTCTTTGCTGCTCATTTACTCTAGCAGAAAATAAGCTGCCAATCTTTGAAATCAGTATTCAAACGTAAAATATATCCAACTCTCAATTATTTACAAGACTTCAGTTTCAAAAATGAAGACCAAAGAAGATATAGCACTGCAGGCAGAATGTAAAATCAAAAGTGTGGACAGGTGAATTTGTCCACATACCACAGAGTCAAAAACTGCTTAGCTCTAAGCCTAAAGGTGTATCTCTTCTTTCTGACTTAGAAATCAAACTTTAGAACTTTACAGAGTAAACACTTTGACAAATATAGTCATAATTGGATAATAAAACTGACTTGCTTTCTTTGCAACAATAAATCATTGTACTTTAAATCCTATTATTTTAATAGTCAAAATGAATGGGATATGGGGAAGATATTTCCTGTTATCACATAAACAATTGTATCAGGGTTCTCTAAGCTTACTGTAATTGGCAGTAATGTGAAAAAGAGATTTTATACTTTCCCTATTCAAAAAGATTTTAAATAAACAAATGTTTAAATAAACAACCTATACCACATAAAAACTCAAGCCTTTCAAAACAAACCTGAACATCTACTATACCTACAGAGCATGGTTTAATTTTGCAAAGTATTCTATAGGACATGTTTAAGAGAAAGCTATGTACCCACTGCAAACTGATGGTATGAGAGAAACACTTAACCACAAAAATAGAAGCACATTAACCCTCAGAAAAGGTTGGAGCCAAGAAGCCAAAGTTTTATGGAATTTTTTTTTCTGCACCATAACCAATGAATTTCCATATGATGGATTAATTTTAATCTTAATTTAATTGGTCATGTGCAATGCCTACATATATATCTACACAATATATGGGGCTAAATCCCCATCTTCCCTAGATCTAGTGCCTGTGAACTAATTATAAAAGTAATAATTCATATCATTCACTATACACTTTAGTTTTTAAAGTCCTTTTTTACAACCACACTGTGAAACACATAACTTTAAGTTTCAATATGACTTTTTTACAGATGTGGAAACTGAGGTTCCTGTAAGTTAATTTCCCAGAGTCATAGTTTCTGAGGCATAATTTGAATTCAGGTCTCCTGACTAATACCTCTTTTTTTTTTTTTTTTTTTTTTTTTTTTTTTTAACTATGTTGTTACAGATTTGGTTCACATTTAGGATATGGCTAAATATTTTGACTTTATTTTTAAACACAAATTATAGAGATCTGAAAAGTATCAGTTATTAGCCATTGGAGGAATGCAATGCTAGGACTTAGTCACATGCCTCCTCCTCCTCCTGGTTAAATGATATGCTGAGCTTTGATCAGTCTTGTTACTTAGGCAAAATAGTAAGAATTTTATAATGTATTATTTACATCTAAATTATGATGAGTAAATCCTCTTATGAAAAAATTAATTAAAAAAACAGAAATTCATAAATTTCCAGATAAAGACTGAAAAAATACAGAAAACAGCATGCTGACCCATCTTTTTAAAAATTATTGATAATACTTTTGGGGATAGCAAAAAATAAGTAAGTGTTCCTCAATTGGAGAGTAGCTAAAAATAAAATCAGCATAATAGGATATTATTATCAGTGTGAAATGATAAATTCTACAAACAGAAAATTTTGCTCGGAAGTGATACAGATTGAAATCATGTCTACACAAGGGAGAGGTTACATTTCTATGTAACATCACAACTACTTAAATACTGTAAATTAAAGATTAGAAAGAAGTCAGCTCAGAGTGATCCTGGAGAACCTATAATGAAACATCTATCATTCCTCTCAATAAAAGTAGAGGGTTATTAAAGGAAAATGTTGTATACATTGTTAAACAGGTTTGGTGTTTTAGCTCATTCTTCTGTGACAGATCGAGGACAAATAGTCCATATGAACACTTGGGGTGGCTTCTGTAACTTTGCACACATCTCATTTTTTCTGAGCTACTTCTGTTCTGCTTTGCTCATAGACTCAACTTCTCTTATAGGGCTGCAGATAGTGGGGGAACTCTAGGTAAGGTATAAGACCCTTAAGCCCAGAGGAAACCTGTTGACAATGTCTGGTTTGGCTCCTTATCTCCCCTAAGAGCTCTCACCCTTCTTGAGGTGAGACTTACTTAAAGCAAGGGATACTCACAGTAAAGAGGCATGTGTACATGTCAATAGCAGGATGCTTATAATTAGCACTTGCACAGTGTGCTGTAGTGATGTAATCATACTGAGATATTTAAGAGCTGAGAGGACTGGAAATAAACAGACTCCATTTTTGACCATGTAGGTCTCTTGGCTTCTTCACTCCTCTGCTAAGACCAAGGACTTGGACTGATCCGTAGATCCTTCAGGGAGCTAGATCAGATGGTATATTTTGGCATCCCAGCAGGAGGGGCTCTAGAAAGCACACTACATTTTGGCGCCTAAATGTGGGGCTCTAGATGTGAAGCCTGAGACATGAGATCTTACATTAAGCAGTTCAACTGATGTGATGGGTGAGTTCAGTGGAGAAGTCCCCATGACCAGAAATAGGGTGAGTATAAAAATAGGCAAGCAGAAGGGCTAAATTAGTTACTTTCATTTTTCAGCCCAAATGGAACAAATACTAAGAAAAGAACATTCCCCACCCCAAAGAAAGCATGAAGCATGCATAAATTAGATTAATAGAGAAGCAAGGTTTCTTGGTAACTCAGAAGCAGAACACTGGCTCTTCTCTTTGGCTAAGGAAGAAAAATTAGAGCCAGAGACATGGAAACTAGTGGGAGAGCAACTAATTGGATATTACAAAGCTATGGGTCTCATCCAATTTCTGAGGAAACATTTCTTATGTACAATATAATACAATTGACTTTAAAGAATCCCACAAATTTTGAAACAAGGAAAGATTTTAACATGGACAGCCAGACAAGGATCTGTGAGGAGAATAAGCAGGAGAGGGATAGGACTGACTAGGTAGCTAGAAGGCATGTTGAGTTGGGCAGGAAAAGAGTTAAGTACCTTAAGAACAGTGCTGATGAGCTTAAAAGAATGTCTCTGGCAGTACTGATGGTGTCATTGCCCCTCCCACTCCTCCTCCTGCCTATGAAGGTGGAGTTGAGGGAGGAGGGTCAAGAGATGGAGAATACCCTAAGGATGCATGCTTGGGTGTAGACAGAAGTGAAGCTGAGTTGTGAAAGTGAGAAGCACCACATTCTAGCTTACAAAAGAAGCTCAAGAGACTTTGATAGAGGTTGATTAAAAACCGCTGAGAAATATCAGTTTTTGCTACAAAAGAGGCTATAAAGACAGTGTGATCGAGTGGGTGACCCTCCAAGCACAACCAGACCAAAGCCTTACTCCTCACCCAGTACTTGTGGCTATAGAATCTTATTAAAGGCCATTGAGCGAGTAATACTATTATCTAGGATAAGACCTGACAAGATATACACCTTTTATACCGATGCACAAATTAATGCATGCTGTGAAACCATCCCAAAGTGGCAAATTTTATTGGCCACAGAGCTTCAGATTTTACACACGAGTCTCTCTTAAAGACAACCCAGTTATTACATAATTGGCAATGAATTTTTGAAGAAAAGGTTTCTAAAGTTCCTCTTAAAGGACCAACTATCTTTACAGATGCATCCAAACATACAGTTGTGATGTATACTCTCATGATTTAACTATAAAAAGAGTAGTCAGAACTTCCTTTCAGTCCATTCAGCAAAATGAATTGTATGTAATCATTCTAGCTCTTACTTATTATATAGGAGATATAAATATAATGTCTGATTCGGCCTATTCAGTAGGTATGGTACAAAGAATTGCCACAGCCCAAATCAAATTTGTAGCCTCTAATATATATCAGCTCTTTAAGGAACTTCAAGAGGAAGTGAGAAAGCATCTAGGTAAGATTTATATCTTGCATGTCCACTCTCACAGTGGACTTCCAAGTCCTATTTTTTATAGAAATTCAAAGGCAGGTAGCCTTCTAAACATGTTAGCTAATATACCCCTTTATTTCAGGCAGCCCAAGAATCTCATTCTAAATAGCATCAGGCTGCTCAAGCTTTATGTTTGCAATTTGAGATAACAAAGTAAAAGGAACATAGTAAAAGCTTATACAATTTGCCTTCCTTTCCACACTCCTTCACTTCATCTAGGGAAGAACAACCCTCATGGTTTGAGACCCAATGAAATTTGGCAAATGGATGTGACCCATTATAAATCTTTTGGTTGTCTGTCTTTTATCCATGTTGCATCTTTTCAGGATTTATTGTTGCAATACCAGCAGCAAAAGAGACAGCCTGAGTGGTCACTGAATTCCTTATATAAGCTTTTGCAATCATGGGTATGCCAAAGCAATAAAAACAGATAATAGATCTGCACATACTTATAAACATTTTGCACATTTTTGTGCAAAGTATCATATTTTACACACCACTGGCATACCTTTTAATCCTCAAGAATAGGCAATAGTAGAGAAGAGAAACAGAGACATCAAGATGCTCCTTTAAAAACAAGAGAAGGGAAGAGCTACAGGTAACCCTAGGGAACTTTTAAACTTAGTCCTTTATATTATTAATTATTTGATTTTTTGATGGAGATACACTGGCTCTAACTGACAGGTATCACAACCTGCGAGAAGAGAAGTGTCCAGCATGAGCATCTCCAGTATCTTTAGATAATCACCAGTTGATATGGAGAGATCCAGAAAGTGGTGAATGGAAAGTACCAGATAGGTTAACTACTTTGAGGAGAGGGTTTGCTTGTATCTCTACAGATGGAGAAGGAATCAGATGAGTGCCAATGAGCCATATCCACCTTATCCATCACAGAAAGATGGGAAAAGGAGAAGACCATTGAAATGAAGGAGAAGACTCAAGAAACATTGGTTCCATCTCTGACTATGTGTGCCACTGAAGAAGCCTGGATGTTTACCTTAGGTGTGAAAACCGAGTTAGCACTCTGGATACCTTAGAATCAGCCAGAGTCAGGATAAGCAAAAATGCTTGGTCTTTATTCTTGGTCTTTAGGGGTAAAAATGAATTGGATGGACGCAGGATCTCCACGACCTGACCTCTCCTCTCCTCCTCTACTGCCAAAGTGACTCTGGCTTGTCTTAGTCTACCCCCTAATCCCTCCCACAATTCTCTGTATAAACCAAACAATTGAGCCAGCACAGAACAGTGGAAAGGGCCATTTTCCAAGCATATTCTCATGAACATCAAAAAATGTTAATGAGATTGTTGCAGGACTTTAAAACTTGCAGAAATCATTGGATTCTCTGAGAAGTGAAGTGATGGACAATAGATTGGTTTTGGACTACCTCTTGGCTGCTAAAGGAGGTGTATGTATGGTTGTTATTTATATACCCTCCCTTTAGGACTCATGGAAATCCTTTATAAAACCATGTTGATTCATATTGTTTGTTACATCACTACTAGCCTGTATATTACTACCTGCTTGTGTATTATCTCCCATGCTGATGGATGTATATGTTTCAATTAAAACAAAAGAAAGCGGGAGATGTAGAAGGCCAGAGATAGTGGGGGAACTCTGGGTAAGGTATAAGACCCTTTAGCCCAGAGGGAACCTGCTGACAATGTCTGGTTTGATTCCCTATTTCCCCTGCAGGGTACTTATAGTTAGCATTTCACAGTGTGCTGTAGTGATGTAATGGTTCTCTAGTTGGCCCATGCTTAATGTGATATAATGATGCAATCATACTAAAGTATTTAAGGGCTGAGAGGACTTGAAATAAAGTCTCCATCTTTGACTATCCTTGTGAGTCTCCTGTCTCCTTCATTCCTCCACTAAGACCAAGGATTCGAGCTGGTCCCGAGGTCATCCAGCCAGATAGTCTGGAATAGTATATTTTGGCACCCCAGCATGGGGGCTCTAGAAAGCATAATGCATTTTAGCACCCCAATTTGGGGGCTCTAGAAAACACACTACATTCTCTGACAAGAGCTTACCATGCTGGGAAGTCCGGTGCCAGAGTTTCCTGTCATACAATCAATTCTAAAGTTCTTAAGAGAAACCTTGAGAGTGTCCTTGAATTGATTTTTCCGATACCCTTGTGAATGCTTGCCCAGCATGCATTCTCCATAAAATAATTATTTTGGCAAATGTACATTTGGCATTTGAACAAAATAGCCAGGCCAGTGAAGTTGTGTTCTCTGTAATAGAGTTGGAATACTTGGCAATTTGGTTTCAGAAAAGACCTCAGTGTTTGGTATTTTATCCTGCCAGGTAATCTTCAGAATCTTCCTAAGACAATTCAAATGGGAGCAATTCAGTTTCCTGGCATGGAGCTGGTATGCTGTATAAGTAGCTAAGCATACAACAATGAGGTCAACACAACAGCCCTGTATACCTTCAGCTGGGTAATCAATCAAATATCTCTCCCCTCCCACACTTTACTGTAGAGATTCCCAAATACTGAGCTAGTTCTGACACTGTGAGTGTCAATCTGATTATCAATGTGGACATCCCTGGAAAGTGTACTGCCAAGGTAAGAAAACTGATCCAAGGCATTCCAAACTTTACCATTTGTTATAATGTAAAATAAAAAATTGCCTTGATTTTTTTTTCAGTTAATAAACCTTTACTAAGGACCGACTATAAGTCAGTTACAATAAGTGCTGAAAACCAAGGGGCAAAAAACATTCCCTGATCTCAAGGATGTCACAATCTAATGGGGGAAAAACATGCAAACAACACACATGTACAAACAAGCTATATGCAGAATAAATAATAAATAACAGAAAGCACGCACTAACTAAAATTAAGGTGTTTTGAATAGAAGATGAGATTTTAGTGGGACGTGAAAGAAGCCAGGAAAGTCAGTATGGGGGGATGAAGAGGGAATATATTCCAGGCATGGAGGACATTAAGAGAAAATGCTGGGAGCCAACTGACATTATCTTATTTGTGAAATATCAAGGAAATTAGCATTACTTGATTGAAAGGTGACAAAAAGTAAAGTATAAGATGGTAGAATGGGGTCAGACTATGAAGAAAAGTTCTGAATGTCAAACTAAGGATTTCATATTGGATCCTGGAGGAAATAGGAAATCACTAGAGTTTATCAAGAAGACTGATGTGGTACTTTAGGTCTCTATTTTTTTGGCAGCTGAATGAAGAGAGGAGCTTGGAGGTCAGACAGACTATTGAATCATCAAGATACAAATGAGGGTCTGTGCCAAGGTGGCAGCTATGTCAGAGAAGAGGGCATATTCAGAGATGAAACTGAAACTGACGAACCTTGGCAACAGTTTGTGAAATATGAAACAAGATTCTTAGCTGACAAGGTGGGAGGGGAGGAAACCACGAGAGTTTAAAGGAGGGATAAAACCTTCTGGAAAAGTCACTGTGTTGAACAGAATAGTGAACTGTTTAGGGAGATGATTATTTTGTGAACTTAAATGGATAATTATGCTTAAAAACTACTCTACAAATATAAAGCTTTTACTCATATACAAAAAGTTTGAGGGTTAAATATTTCACCTAAATATTCTTATTAATGAATTTATCACTAATCTCCAAAGGATTAGAAGTACACTTTAGAGTCCAGATTAAATGAAATCGTCCTTTCTTGGCTCCCACAGATTAAAATCAAGTATCAAAAAAAACAACATCCGATCAGAAGGATAAGTAGGAAAAAAAAAAATCTCTTAGAAAGGGTAATTTTTTTAATAGATCAAGACTGTTCTCTTGTCATTTCTGACTTAGAAAACTGTCTGTCTCCCATGGCTACAATAAATTCCCTTTGCTTCTTTTCCTCAAAATCCTAAGTTTTTCTCAGGATTCAGCAGAAGTGTTATCAACATGAGAGCTTTGGTCCCCAATCACCTTCTGTTTATTGTATGTGTATATATGTGTAGTTGTTATTATCTCCCTTCCTCTCCACAGTAACAGCTCAAGAGCAGAGGCTGTCCTCATTCCTATATTTGTATATCCAGCACCTCGGTCAGCATTGGAATGTTGTTCATCCTTTGCTTTTGAAGAGGGCCAATGGCATCATGGGGTGATGTCTTGACTTGTGCATGAATTAATTATGCATTTAAGTGAGACAGAGTTTTACAGAGTCATCAGCCTCCCTCTTTCTTCCTGAGAAAAGTCTAGTGACAAGACAAAAATCAAAATGACTCGAATGGCTCAGGATGCCATGGATGATCTTCATGTCTTTGATATCTGACCAAGCTCTAAGCACTCCAGAGCCTCCATTTTAGTCACCTTCTTGGACACTGGAATAATTGTTCTGATGTTTGGGGCGGGGGGAGAAAGGGGGAGGAATACAGGGAGAGGGTAGAATTCTTCACATGCTTGGAGTAGACATTTCCTAACTCAAAGGCAGTTTTGAGGCCTGTCAATTACTCTCAATATGGCTTAGCCTGATGAAATGATTTTACCAAAGTATAGTCACTGTGCATGATACAATTTCTTGGCGCTGGTAGGCATTTAGTAAAAGCTTAATGATTACATAATATAAAACAACAGATTCTAAAAAGATATACTGTGAGTTTTACAATGTATGTCACAAATTTTTGACTGTTATATTATTGCAGATAAAATATACACAATTTTAATTAAAATATTGTTTACCCAGAATACATCTTATAAATTGATTTACAAAAACAAAGTAAAACAAAAACAAAACAAAACAAAACAAAAAAAGAGAGCTTGTTCATTACATGAATGTATATAACTTAAAAACCTATCAGATTTCAAATATGGAAAGAGCTCAATAAAACTGGTTGCTTTTTACTGAAGCTGTATAAAAATAAGTCTTCTCACTCTTTCATAGTGTTTCTAATTTAAATGCTTATTGTGCCACATTTCCTTAAAACAAAGAAGACTGAGTCATAAGCAAAAATAAAAACAAAAACAAAATAATAATTATAAAAAATACTGCACTAAAAAATAAAGCCAGCAATAAAACCATGTCTATTATTTACAAAGAAAAAGGGAGGGCCATTTTTAACATTTAACAATGATTAAAAGTTTAGGGGAAGCTAGGTGGTAGAGTGGATAGATAGAATGACAAGACGCATCTTTAAGTTCACATCTAGTCTCAAGAACCTTATTAGCTATGTGACCCTGGACAAGTTACTTAATCATGTTTGCCTCAGTTTCCTTATCTGTAAAATTATCTGGAGAAGAAAATGACAAACTGTTCCAATATTTTTGCCAAGAAAACTCCAAATGGGGTCACAGAGAATCATGACTGAAAAATAACTGAACAACAACAAAAGTTTATGGCTATTTTAATTTCATATCTACATATTTTTTAGCAATTGATTAGAACTACTGAATTTTGTTAGCAATACTTCAATTATGTTTTAGCAGCACAGAGTTATTATGTTTTAGCAGCACAGAGTTATAATAGAATCCGAGTTAAACAGGACTTCAGAAGTCATTTGATTAAATCCTTTTTGAATAAGCCTTATTTACAACAAAGCTTAAACTGTGGGTTGAATGGGGTCTTGAAAAATTTAGAAATAGTAAAAGGTAAAAAAAAAAGTAAAAAGTTTTTTAAAAAGGTAAAAATTCTAAACTGAATGATTAAAAATTGATTCAAAATCAAATGCATAATGAATTTGAGGTGTTTCTGGCATCACTGGCCCATATTGCATCATGAAACTTCACTTCAACTTTGATTCTGAACATATAACAAAGCACATTTTGCGTTGAGCATGCACAAATGTTGCCAAAAATACTTTGGCTCAGACTCAAGATGGGATCATGTAAAGATTTCTAGGGCAAAAATGGGTCATGAGTGGAAAAAGTTTAACAAACTCTGATCTATATAACATATCTGGAAAGTATTCATACCACTTTTGCTTTAAGTCATACATTTAGGTGGGAATCTAACTATGTGAGGCCATACAATTCCACTTTTAGATAACTGATTGTTAGAAAGTTTTTCCTGACATCAAACTCAAATCTGACTCTCTGACATTAGTTCTGATCTTTGGAGCCAAGCAGTATAAATCTTTCTTCTACATGATGAGCACTCAAATGGAGTTTTCATAACTTCATTTCATGGAGTAGTGTAGTATTATCACCTCTGGTCCAGACGCTATGCACCTCTTGATCAGATCCTTGCCTTGTGAATGAATCACTGGACAACTGACAAACTAATTGTGATTTAATTTTCTCATCTTTAAACAAGTAGGTTGGATTTGCTAAATTCTAAGGTCTCTTTCAACTCCTATTCCCATATACTACAGTCCAGATAAGCCTGTCTTTCTTGAGACTCTTCACACATTCTTTCTGTTATTTCTTCATCTTTTCCAAGGCTGTCCTCTAACCCTAGAAAGTAATCAAGTAATCCTTCCCTTCACTTGCTAGAATCTTTGGTTTCCTTCCAAGTTCCTATCCCCAAGTATTATTAGTGATTCTCTTATTACTTTCTATTATTTTGTGTGTACTTATTTACATATGTTTATGTATTTAGGTGATAATTGTCTCTCCAGATAGAATGGAAGCTTCCTAAAAGCAGGAACTATTTCATTTTGGACTCTGTATCCCTTATGCCCAGCACATGGCCTGAATTATAATGTTTGTTTTTTAATTTCACCAGAGTAATCACCTCTTTCTTGTTGGGAAAAATCAAATCCAAAAGAGATTTTTCCCTGGTTGATTCCTCTACTTTCTTAAATATAATGTTGTCAGTAAGACATATCAAGAAATTAGCTGCTCTGCTTTTGGAAGTGAGAAAGTTTTAAGACAGATATCTAAGAGAGAACATATGGAAAAATATATCTTAAAATATGAAGCATTACGTGTATAGCAGAATTATTATAAATTTATATACATACCTCCTAATGATCCAAGAAGTAACATGCCTATGTGTAGCAAAATGGGCTATAATCCTTAGATGTTAAGTCTACATAACCCCTTTCTGCATTATAATTTTGGTATTCCTCAACTCCTTCCACAGGATTGTGTGCTTTGCATAAGCTGGGAACATTGTCTGATTTCTTCATATGTTCCAGTGCCTACCATAGTATTTTACACAATATGAATACTTTAACAATGGTGACTGAATTAAAAAATGAATGAATGAAACACCTGAACATCCATGTAAAGATGAAAAGGGTAGTAACATCCACTAATATATCTCTATAATTTCTTACAACGGAAGAACAAAATACAATCTATTAAGTTGACCTACAACAAATATTAATTTTTTTCAAGCAATTTGTGAATTAAGACATTGTTTTTTATTATCAAGCCAACAATGGAAATAACAAGGATTAGTAGTTATTGTTTAGTTTATTTACTAGCTATTTGGGAGCCTTAATGGTTAGCCATTTAATTCTACTGCTGTAAGAATCTAACTATAGGGGCAGCTAGGTGGCTCAGGAGATAGAGCACCAGCCCTGAAGTCAGCTGGACCTGAGTTCAAATCTAACCTTAGACTCTTAACACTTCCTAACTGTGTGACCCTGGGCAAGTCATTTAACCCCAATTCCCTCAGCAAAAAAAAAAAAAAATAATAATAATAATAATAATAACTATAAGGATTTCACTGCCTTTGAAATGAATAATAAAATGTTTACTAAAGTACTAATGAGGATGATCAACTCTAGTAAAATTTATTTTCCTCCTAATGCCAGCTTCCAGTCTAGATAAAATTAATCACAGTCACAATCAAATTCCTTTAAGCTTCTCAAACTGCTAAGTGAGTCTACACCTACAATGCTTTTCTGTACATTATCTATCTCAGACTCTCCTTCAGTTCCATTCCTGATTTGGGTAGTAATTTTAGAATTGTATTCCTCTGTCCCTTTCTTCCCTCTCTAGAGTTTGCTATACTCAATGAACAGATTACATCATGGAACAGAAAACCATAAGAAAGGAGTCAGAAGAATTCAAGATAAGCTACTTTCACAAGTAGAATATTTAAGAACTCTAGAAGTTAGAAAAATATTTAAGAAAAAAACACAGGGTTAAAATGTGCAAATACAGAGTCAACTTAGCATATACAGAGGAAAAAAAAATGCCACAGAATCATGTTTTTGATTATTAGTATGTAACTGTAAGCCCAGGAAAGTCAATGCCATATAAAGTTTCAGTTATATTCATACTCTTTTTTAGGGGTGAGCATAGAGGATAGGAGGTTTTAAAGATTAGTAAGAATTTTATATAATTAAATATTATTTTATCTCTCCTTAGAAATTTTATATATTAGCTTGGTATGATATGGGTTACTTTACTTTTATTTGCAAAGCACAATAATTCTAATAAGTTTTCACTTTAGGAAAAATTTCCTGACCCAAATACTCTGCCACCTACAAAAAACAAAACAAAACTTGTTAAAGAATAAGATTTCCCAAAGGATTATAACAGACCTATTAGAGGCAGAAGGAATATTGGGGAGAGAAATTTTTCTTCTAACTGGTAAGAAATATATACTGAAAATGAACTTTAGTTTAATAGGAAAACCTGAGTCTTTTCTGTACAAGATCACTATTAAAAAGGTAGAAGAGATAAAAATTAGTGACAATAGCACCATGCAGTGCTGTTCATGTTGTTCATTTTATGCTTTACATTTTTTTTCTGGAAGAAATGGAAAATTACAGTTGCAGTGGGTCATGAAAAAATAACATGGACTCAGAGTCAAAAGCAGCTTTCTTATAGATTACTATTTAAATCTCAAATGACCATGTCTCACAGCATGTCCAATACAGTTCAGCATGTAACTGCATTTTAATTTCCTAAAACCACAGGATGTCAGTCTGATTTTAAGTCACATTTGAGCTGTGATATTCAATACAGATAAAACTGTTAAACATTCTCCTTGAACTGAAAATTTTCAAGTATACAGAACATTAGGAATCTTCATGTTGTTCAAAGAATTATTTTTTTGAGTAGTTTACTCATCACCTTAGCCTGATTTTGTTTTTAAAACTGAATTACAAAATGTATTAGAGAGATTCAAATGAGAATCTTTAAAGAACTATATTTTTAAATATATTGTTGAAATCAATAGTAAATATCAATCAATAAGAATTTATTAAGCACCTACTATATATTAGTCATTATGCCAGGAGCCAAGGCTATACAAATAAAAATTTAAAAATATTTTGTCTAAACAGTCTTTAAAAAAAATTTAAAAAGTCTTTAAAGAGCTTATATTCTATTAGGAGAAACTGAATATATACATATAAGCAAAATAAATTCAAAGACATTTTTGAAAGGAGGGAATTAACAGCTGGGGAATCAGGAACGCCTTCAAGTATTATCATTTAAGTGACAAAGTGACCTAAGAATAATTTCAATGACACATTTGCATTCTAAATTAGTTATTAATATCAATGAATGCTTATCAAATTTTCCTTCACTATGTGACATTCAGTTAATTAATGGACTGAATTTTATAAAATGTGAAGTTGTGGTCTCCTACACTTCAAATTCAATGTCAATAGGAAAGAAGAACTGAATTAAATATAACTAAACTGAAAAGTTTAGAATAAAAGGCAATTCAAAGAGCTAAAATTTTCAAAGAAACAAGGGAGTTTGAAGCAAATTTTAAAAGGTTCTGAATTTTAATCCAGAAAAGACTTCACTTTATAAAAATAAAGTGATCTTTATAAGAATATAGGACATAATTAAAAGAAACATTAGCCTTCAAGATATATACTTGGTATAACCCTAGCTTGGTACAACTCTGAGGTAATCTGAGAGTGAGACAAATCATTTCTTTTCACTTGTACTATTTTATTGTTTTTCCCTAAGCTTCAAATCTGTTTGGGACTTTTTTAATTATTATTATAGCTTTTTATTTACAAGATATATGCATGGGTAATTTTTTAGCATTGACAATTACAAAACCTTTTGTTCCAACTTTTTCCCTCCTTCTCCCCACTCCTCCCCCCAGATAGCAGGTTGACCAATATATGTTATATATGTTAAAGTATAAATTAAATACATGTATACATGTCCAAACAGTTGTTTTGCTGTACAAAAAGAATCGGACTTTGAAATGGTGTACAATTAACCTGTGAAGGAAATCAAAAATGCAGGTGGACAAAAATAGAAGGATTGGGAATTCCATGTATTGGTTCATAGTCATCTCCCAGAGTTCTTTCGCTGGTTCAGTTCATTACTGCTCTATTGGAACTGATTTGGTTCATCTCATTGTTGAAAATGGCCACGTCCATCAGAAGTGATCATCATATAGTATTGTTGTTGAAATGTACAACGATCTCCTGGTCCTGCTCATTTCACTCAGCATCAGTAAGTCTCTCCAGGCCTTTCTGAAATCATCCTGTTGGTCATTTCTTACAGAACAATAATATTCCATTACATTTATGTACCATAACTTATTCAGCCATTCTCCAATTGATGGGCATCCATTCAGTTCCCAGTTTCTGGCCACTACAAAGAGGGCTGCCACAAACATTCTTGCACATACAGGTCCCTTTCCCATCTTTTAAATCTCTTTGGGATATAAGCCCAGTAGTAATACTGCTGGGTCAAAGGGTATGCACAGTTTGGTAACTCTTTAAGCATAGTCCAAATTGCTCTCCAGAATAGATGGATGTGTTCACAATTCCATGGTTGGGACATATTTTAAATAAGACCATTTTGTAAGTAAGCATAGGACTCATCCTTATATGAAACAAAAAGGGCTTTCCAAAGGGGAAAAATATATACAAGACACATTTTTAAGTTCAATCTGTATTATTGCTTTATCATTTTCTTAAGTCCAGAAAACTTCAGACTGTTGCAGTCTATTTTTGTAATGTTCATTGTATTTTAAAATGTAAAAACTTTTTTCTTAATACTGTAGGACCTCCTTTGGTCCACAGAGTACAGTGTGCCAGTTCCTGGTCTAGACAATCAACAAAACAATGAATCAAGATCAGAGCTTGCCAATTTCCAAAATGCATATATACTATGCTCAAAATTTAAAACTGCCTTTCTAAGCCAGTTAAAGATGGTTCTAGCATACCTCTGGTGCAATGTAAATGTAATCTACTAGCATTATTAATTTTTAGAGCTTCCAAAAGTTTAATAATGCTTTTAGTAGATATAAATGTGTAATATTTAATGCTTACTACCTAACGGTGGAGTACTAAACATATTGCCCAACCAAATACCTACTAATTACAATTAATAAATTTTATGGATTATTTTGCTCTAGAAAAAGAATAGGCATAGAACTGGAAACTTAATGGATGCCCATAACTGGGCTGAGTAAGTTGTGATATATGAATGTAATGGAATATTATTGTTCTATAAAGCTGACTTCAAAAAATCCTGGAAAGATTTACATGAAGTGACAGTAGTGAAATGAACAACCAGGAAAACATTATACACTATTAAGTAAGATTATGTGATGATCAATTATGACAGATTTAGTTGTTCTCAGCAATGCAGTGATCTAAGACAATTCCAGTAAACTTGGGATAGAAAATTCCATCTGCATCCAGAGAAGGAACTATGGAGACTGAAAAGGATTGAAGTATATTATTTTCACCTTTTGTTGTTGCTTGTTTTTTCCTTCTTGTGGTTTTCCCCTTTTGTTTTGGTTTTTCTTTCACAATATGATTAATATGGAAATATATTTGACATGACTGTATACATATAACTTATACTAATTGATGTTCTGGAGAAGAGAAGAGGGAAGGAGAAAAAAATTTGGAATTCAAAATCTTACAAAAATTAATGTTGAAAACTATCTTTAGATATAATTGGGAAAATGAAATATATTGAAATTTTTTTTTTAAAGAAAAAGAATAGACACCTATGGCACCTCAGACAATTTTAGGAAATACTACCTTTATTTACCTCCTACACTTGGTTTTTTTTTTTTTTTTTGACAAGATTTAACAAATGACTGATTGCTACTATAGATAAGCAGATGAGACTTTAAAAGAGGTAAAAAATCTTTGATAATCTTTTTCAATTTTGCTTTATATTTAAAATATAAAAGCCTATTATGAACACATTTAAGCAATGTCTTGTTTTATTTTCAAATCCCAAATAGATTTTTAGTTATTTAATAAGTAACAACTTCTCTGGATCTGTTTCTTCATCTGCACAGAGATTTGGAAGTTGGAAGAAATCATTTCTAATGTCACTTTAGTTAAGTTTTAAATCCTAAGGAGCCTAATTAGATGACATACTTTATGATTTCAGAAATTAAGCAAATTGCCTGAGAGGAAGATTACCACCTTTTGTTTTTTGGATCTATTATGTAACACATGTATAATCTTGAAAATAATTTTAAAATTTAACATCATAACCACCAGATATGAAAACAAATTATATTAACTGATAGAGGCCATTACTTAAGTATGAACTATAAAAAACACTTGCAGATCATATTATGTAAAAAACTAAGGAGGTTTAATACATACTACCTTGATTATTTAGGTACCCAATTCTTTGCAAAATAGTATATCTTCCTCCTTCTTATAGACTTCAGTTACTGATAAAGGAAATATCTGGAAAAAGATTTTGCACTTCAATGGTACCTTACCCAAGACTATTAGTTTAGTTCCTAGCCTCATTCCTATCCTAACTTCTTAGACCTCCTTAAAGGATTATTAAAGTCTTTCCAAGCCTTGTTAAAGGAAGAAATGCTATTTTAGATAATCTTTAAAACCTTTTAATACTTTACGTTTCTATTACTATATTTTATATTCTATTATTATATTTTACGATTCTGTTATTTCTACGTTGAGACATACAACAAAGATAATAACAAAAAAGGAAGCTGTGATCCTTCCCCTCAAAGCACTCACAATATTAAAGAAAGTACTAGTACGGATGAGCAGCCCAAAAAAGGAGGACTTCAGATTTTATTTATTTATAGGATTATTCGTCATATCCCTCCACACCATTAGTCTCGCTCCTACATACATACATACATACATATATATATATATATATATATATATATATATATATATATATATATATATATATATATATATATATATATATATATATATATATATATATATATATATATATATATATATTACCAAAAAGATATAAAGCTATATGAATTCTTTTTAGAACAAATATTATCACACCAACAGATTACAAAAATAAATCTGACAATGTGAAGTTATAAGCTCTAGTTATAAACCTACCTGCTTTTGTATCTTGGTTGAAGCGACAGTATTTAGAGTTCTCAAGTGCAGGCAAACACTGTTCAATGGGTACCCAAACATATGTCTCTGGACACAACAAGTCAGAAGGTCTATACTGACCCTAATGAGAAAGAAGAAAAAAGGTACATCAGTGACATTAATTTCTTGGTTATAAAATTCCTATAGAAAGAAATGTTTTTAATCACCAGTCTAAACAAAATCAACCTAAGAACCTGCTTTACAAATTAATGTTTCTGTTAATAATTATTCTACCATCTTAAGAATAGAAGTTTGATTAAAAGGCTTTCTAAAATTGACACTATATTTTATGGTTCCTACAATTTGAACAACTTTAGCTTTCCCTTTTTCTACAGCACCAGAGTAAATTCACAGTTTAACCTTACAGAATTGATGCTCACACTAGAAAATTTAAGACTTAAAACCCACTAGCCTCAAATAAAAATTGTCAAAACAATACAGAATTCAAATCTTAGAAATGTTGCATAATACTTTTGATTATATTTCTGCTGGTAGCAGTGATTACTGATGGGTTTTCAGAAATATAGATTTGCTGTTATTGTAAAAATATATTAAGAATATATTTGTTAATATCAATATAAAATTTATAGTTCAGTTCTATCTGGAATATATTAAATAAAAGAAAGAGTTGAAGATGAAATATGAAATTTCAGATAAATATTGGTTATGTAATAAAGATCAAAGTAAAAGAGATGGCATAAAAGATATCATCCAGGAAATATATGATGAGAAAATGAAATGAACAGGCATACTGAGACAATGAGAAGCTGTGCTATACACTACCACCAAATGTTACAAAACCTAAAGGAAAGCCTCTAACTTGACCCTTTACAAAGATTTATCAAAGGATATGGACAAGAAAGAATAAGAAGCTGAGAATAGATAAATGGAAGTGAAAAAGAATTAAATTCTTACTACATTAACAAGCAAGCCATGGGCTAAACCCAAGAGGATGCAAAAAAGAAAAAAAGTCCTAGCTTTCAAGACACATAAAGAAGGATTCAGCATCATGGCAGATGGAAAAGATAGAGGGTACTTTGGATCTGGCAGGCAAAGCAATAGACCAAATGAAAGTTTGTAGTTTTCTGATCAAGGCCACTACTGTAATGTAAGGAAGTTTTGGCTCTGATCTTCCCTTTAGAAGTAGGTAGCACCTTTCCCTAACTCAAAGCACTAATTTGGGAAGTAAGGCTAAAAAAATTGAGTAGACAAAGGAAAATAAAATGCCACTTCCACCACAGAGGACTATTAAGATGCCCAGGGATACTAAATAAACACACCTTGAGAAAGAGAATTCTAAAAGATCTACAAATAACAGTTAAAGTAAAAACATAGTTTGATCACAAAATCAACTAGAAATTCTAAAATAAATGAAAACAAAGTTTAAAAACATTAAAAATAAAATGAGAGCTCTAGAACAAAGAATGAGAATTCTGGAGAAAAGACCTGAAAAGAAAATAAGGGATGTAATCATACAGAAAGGGAGAATTCAAGTATTATGGAACAAATTAGAATCACAAAATTTAACAGCTACAACTATAAAGGGAGCAGAGTTTAGGATAAAATATCATAAAAGACAAAAGACAGAAGATTATTACATTATTACATTATCTATTTGCTGAGAGAATTGGGGTTAAATGACTTGCCCAGGTTCACACAGCCAAAAAGTGTTAAGTGTCTGAGGCCAAATTTGAATTCAAGTCCTCCTGACTTCAGAGGTAGTTTTGCTATGTTAAAAAGGTCTCCCTCTAGCACCATCACTCAATCAACCTCTCCTGCTTCGAGGTTCATTCAATCCCTATCTACCATCTGATCAAGATTTATTAGCTACTGTCTTCCAGCCCCCAGAATAATTTGCTTCTCATGAGTCCAGCCCCTGACTCACAGTCTCTCCTACTAGAGAGCTTTAAAATATATATGAATATTCTCTCAAAAACCCTAACCTTTCACTTCTTCCACTTTCTCATTTCACATGGCCTACTCATCCACCCCCTTCCAGAGCCACACATAAAGATGGTCATGCCTTTGATCTTGCCCCACAAATAATACCCCTTCTAAAATTCATGAATTCAGAAAGTCCATGATCCGATCACAATTTATTGCAATTTCACTTTTTCCTCTGCCTTAAAACTTCAAATTTTTCTTCACTCCTATCTTCAACCTCAATCCCTAACTGGCTATCCCCCCTGCCCTAGCCATAATCTAGGGACCCTCCCCAGTCCATCTTGGTGAACCACTAGAACTCTAATGGGCATTTTCTCTGGCATCCCTGACTCCCTAATATTATTAAAGATCTTGTCCTGTCAAGACAAGTCTTGGGCCATCCCTACTGTCTGCTGCCTTTGTTTCAATGCCCAGGCTTTTGAATAAAGCTGAAAGGAAAATCACAAAACTATTCTGACTGAGTCCACTACAGATTTATTTCACATAACCTTATTGTTACAAGGTAATTTTTTCACATCTTCCTAAATAACTCATTATCTCGTTCATGACAGGCAATTCCCCAAACACTTTCTTCCTTCTTTAATTCCCCCAAACACTTTCTTCTTTCTTTAAATCTTCCATGTTTCCCCTTCTTCTCACTCTCTACATTGAGAAACATTATCTCCTATGTTACAAGGGTGGAAAGGGCCATTTATCTACCCAGGATTTCTTCTCCTTCTCCTTCCACATGCCCCATCATCTAAATATATTCTATCCCATGTCCTCCTTCACTCTATCTCAGACTCTTCTAAAAGCACCAATTGTCCCACTCCACCCCCTCTTCTCCAACAGGACACCCTCTCTGATATCCCAAAATCTCACTCATTTTCAGTCTCTGGCCATCCTCTGGCTACTTCCCCACCATCTACAAAACGTGCTCTTGCCTCCCTTATCCACACACCATCTTGGACAGTCTCTCTCTGTCTGTCTCTCTCTGTCTCTCTGTCTCTCTGTCCTCTCTCTCTGTTTCCCTGACACTGCCTTCTGCTGGCTCTCCTCCTACCTATTGGATTCTTTCTCACACTTCTTTGCTGCATCCTTCCCCTGCTCCACTAAATTTAGATTTAGTAGCTTTGACCTAGATGAAGAGTAAATTTAGATTTAGTAGGTTTTGACCTAGATGAAGAGTCCCTAAAGAACTTCCTTCTTCTCGTCTACCACTGCACTGTTTTATTCAGTGGCCTTAGTTCCCATGGATTCAATTATCTTCTATATGGTTGATAATAATCAAATTTACTTACTCAGTCCTCTCTACAAAACTCAGCTCAAGATCTCCACCGGCTTACAGAGCAGCTCAAACTCTGTGTCTGGGATGCATCTTACATTCAGCACGTGCGATAGAGAGCTGTCTCTGCTCTCAAATCCTCACCTCTTCCTAACTTCACTGTTACTGCTGAGGACTGCTGTTCTAATCCCCCAAATTCACACATAAGGGCCATTTTTGACTCCCTCTCTGTCCTCTACATCTTTCACAAACCACCCTCCTTCCTTCTGGTGCTACCAGCACTTGGTTTACGTCTATCACTGTAGCCTGCTGCTCAGTCCAATTGCCCTAAGTCTCTCTCCACCCCAGTACATACTCTATTTGGCTATCAAAGTTTCACCAAATTTCAATGGCACTTTGTCATCTCTAGGATCAAATATGAAATCCTTGTGTGCGTGTGTGTGTGTGTGTGTTCAAAGTTATTCATAACACTACCCACTCTTTCCTATCTTCCTTCAAGTCACAACTTCTACAAGAAGTCTTTTCCCATCTCTTTTAATTCTAACATATTTCCTGTTATTTGTAATTTATTCTTTATATAGCTTGTTTGTACTAAACTATCTCCTTATTGTATTGCATATTGGCCTTTATGAACAGAAATTGCCTTTTTCCTTTTGCTATATCACTAGAACTCAGTACAGTGTCTGGCATACACAGTATTTAAGGAATGTTTACTGCCTGATGATCTTGAAAGGAAAGAGAGGAGGAAAATATGTTTAAAAATAAACACCTCACATAATCAGGGTGGACACCAAGTAAATGAAGACTATACAAAGAAGGAGGAAGTGGCATGGGAAAACTGGCCACTTGAACTTCATACTTTGTTTTGATTTGGTCAAACGAGGATAATAACTACATACCAAGATTTTAGTCTTGAATAAATTCAACTCAACAAGGAAAAGAATAAGGCAGGAGAGGAGCAATATGAGGGAAGGCAGAGTTAGAGGTTTTTAATTATAAACAAAACAAACTCTAAGCTTAGATGGTGGAATGTGAGGAGAGGAAAGAAAGCATAAGAAACTATGACAGTTTAGGAGAGAAGTTGGCTAAGGAAGAGTTGCATTAGAGAGCAGAGCTGAGCAGCTTCTTTCTCACTATTCTTTCTAGAGAGAGGGCATGGAGCAAAGGGGGGGGGGAAGCAATAAGGTGGGGGCAAACAAAGAAATAATTAACACAGCTGTGAAAATAGTAAATATCAAGTCAGTAGCAGAACTAAAATTTGTGTCTTCTAATTTCCAACCCAATGCTTTTATACATTTAAACAACAAAGCCATCTATAATCCTCTCTTTAAACAAACAAACAAACAAAAAACCAAACAAACTTTTATCCCTTTTCTCCCACATTTTACTTTCAATTCTCCAGGACTTAATCCCCTCCCCAAAATAACCCTCTCTTAGAATAAAGAAGTAAGTAAAACAAATTAATAATCTGTCTGTTGTCTGACAACATAGATCTCATTTTGCAGCTATTGTACACTATTTGCCAAGAAGAGGGATGCCTATTTCACTCAGTCCTTTGTATTTAAGACAGTCACTGTACTAAACAGAATTTTGCTATTTTTCTTACATTTCTAAATTTATCACTTTTAAAAATCTCACATAACTCTTAAAATTCCATTTGAAAAGCCAAGTTATTTTCTCCAAATTTGTGTTCCACTTATTGTAATGTCTTTTTTCCTTGCCTCCTCCTAAATATTATTTGCATCACTATGATAAAGAAACTAAAACCACATGCTAGCAATAAATGTACAAAATATTTCTCCCACCACACAAATCCTTAAATCCACAAACAAAACAGAGAAATGTAATAAATATTATATTTATATGTAAATAAATATATTATATATAATATAAATATAAATATCCTATAATCTCTGCTAAAGTTTATTTTGGCTTTTGTCAATACAAACTCATAAATCACATTTTCATAATAGCTTTAAAGTATTCCTTTTATAATTTTATATGCAAAATAAACTTAGTAGAGTACAAAGCAGAACTTCACTTCTCTCTAACTTTGAAAAGAGTTTCTAATCTTTTTAGCAATAGCTTTACGTTTATATAGTGACTTAAGTTTTATAAACTGCTTTATATATATTCTTAGAAGGTATTTTCTTTCCACTAGATAATGATTTATCCTAAACAAATTTGAAATCTATAGAATAAATTTCATTTGTATGATTGATGAGCTTTTCCCATGTGCTAATAGGTAACTTTTATCTAACTACATCTTACTATCTACCGTCACAAAATTACAATTTTCTGATTTCATTACTTTCCACTAACTCTTTTTATATCTCTAGATGCCAGAAGGAAAAAAATCTTTATAACAAAATGCACTACTTAAACAAACAAACAAAACACACACACACACACACACACACACAAATCATCGAAGTAGGTCATTTTTTCTATCTGAAAATTTTTTATGAAAAATTCATGTTACACAGACAGAAAATCTTGAAATGTAGGAGCTTAATTCATAAGACAGAAATGGAGATTTAAGAAATAGCCTGTAATTCAAAAAGACATGTGAACCCAATGTTTGCAATAACTAACATAAGAATTCCCTTTCAATAAGTCTAAATGACATGTAAATGAATGAGTGCTTCCCTTAGAGTAGTTTTGCTCATTTTTTTCCCCGATTAAAAAGTTTTTTAAAAAGTAATAAAATGCTTTCATTTGTTTTACTTTTTCATTTGATATTACAATTCTTGGGTTTTAATTGGAAACATTTGGAGATAGGCTTGAAAGATCATAATAAATTTAAACTTACCATTTCACACCTTGCCATCTGAAGAAGTTTCATTCTACAGTTTCCAAATCAAAACTGAACATTTCCCTGAATTCTTGTCCCAAAACAATGGAAATGGTTTTATTTATTTATTGCATTCTGAAGATTGTTTACTTTGAAAATCTTTTTATTCATACTTATTTACTACATTACAAGGATTGTTTATTTTGAAAATCTTTTTATTCATATTTAAGATAAGTACAAATCCACATAATCTATGGTTATAATCCCACTAAATTAAAATTTAAGAGTAAGAAAGAAAAATATCTACTTGAGGAGCTAGGTGAGGTAGGGAAAGCTTGGAGTTAAAATACAGTAGCACTTTAAAAAGAAAGAAGATTAAATCCACATTTAAGTTTTTTATCAGGCAATGCATACATCTGTAATCTATTTTCTACAATAAATCTATTGATTTTTTATTAAAATTCAGTTCAGGCAACCAGCTGCTTAAAGACAAGCCCTAATGCTACATAAACAAAATGTTCCAAAATTATCCATAGCATTCCATTAAAGCAGAGTTGCAAGGAGAAAGCTTAGTCAAACTAAGGGCTTATTAAATACAGTCTATTCACTAAAAGACAACACCAAAAGTATCCCATCAGCAAAGTACTACAGCAGACCCCTTGCTCCCTGATTTCATTACATAAACAGAGATTGACTTTATCAGTCCCCAAGAGAGTGCTTTATGAGTAACTCTAGCTGCTCTGTTTTTACAAATTGTGTTTGGACTATGCCACACTGAGCTCGTGGGGTGAGCCAAGACCAGAAAAGACAAAAGGGCTAAATATATGAATCCATTTGTGCTTCAAAAATTTTCAAGGCATATGTACTCCATGTGCTGCCATACCAAGCTTTCCCAATTTCCCATTACAATTGGGAAATGCTTTTGAAATTTTAATGTTTTTCTACCCACTGCTAAAACGCAAAATGTCTCTTTAATTAAATATCATATTGTCCTTCAGACATTTACAATAAATCATTTTTATAACTACATTATTTAATGGTAGCAAACAATAATAAATAGGTTTTAATTCAGTTTCTGTTACTATTGTATTTGTTTGCATACTATAAACACAATCATTTTTTTTTCTTGGAAATTTAAAGAGAATAAAACAAGGAAAGTTAGTCTTCAGACCTATATTAAATATTGAATTAAATATTTAATAATATTATGAGGTATAAATTGAGAAGGAAGTAAAACAGAGAAAAAGAGAAGAAAAAATTCTATTTAAAAAGAATTTTGCGGGGAAAAAAAGAAAAAAGGAAAACAAAGATTTTAAAAAACTTTTTAAAGATAAAATGAGATGTTCACAGATAATAAAGATGAATTAACAAGGAATTTTCATGACAGACAAAATTCTCCATGCATTAATTTTACTAATCAGAAAAAAGCCCCACACTTACTTCTAAAGAAATATTGTACATACCTTTAGACTATGAAATAGGAACATTATACAGAACATAGCACAGAAAAGGTAGAGGGTTACAAATTTTACTTTTAAAAAATGTTAACCTGCTGGTTAAAACTCCCAATAATTTAGTAGACTGGTCATCTGAAAAACATTTGAGGAGAATTTAATCATATACAGTCACCTTAAATAAAAAAAAACCCTAAAAAAAAGTTAAAATATTCTTGATTTAATAAGCAGGTTTTGTAAAATTACTAAGTATCCTAAAATGAGTTATTTTTTAAAAAATTATAGCAATGATATTTTCCCAAAATATAAGCATGCAATTTTCAATGTTTAAACAAGTTAACTCATAAAATAATCAGTGTTTACCTCATAATACATCTCAGAAGTATGATTTTTGCTAACTACTCTTTTTTTTTCTGCCTGATGGTATATTCATCACAACTAACCTTTATGCTTAAGTAAAAACTGTTCCCCTTATCTTTGTAGGTCCTATTAAAAATTTAAATTTGTTATATCATTGAAGAAATAATTTGTTGAGGTGCTATGTTGTAGAGGGCCTATGTTTCAGGAAGTTCATAAGACATTCTATAAGTGATTCTCTTGATCTGGAAATCAACTATGAAGAATATTTTTTTTTTCTAACTGAACTTAAATATGTTCAAAGAGTGAATGATATGCTGCAGTTTTATGTCATTAACATGAAAGACTCTCAGATAACTATTAAAACACTTCATCACTTTTAGTGATAAACCTCTTCAAAAGATGTTCAGATTTTCCTTAGTCTACTAGCTATATATCACTGCAAAGTAAAAATCATAATGTCTTAACTGCTATGTTGTATCTGTAACTACTCAATCCTCAATCTTCTCTCATTCCTTATAACCTTGACCTCTCCACAGCTTTTGGCACTGTCACTTCCCTCTCTTACTCATGTATATCTTGCTATTCTCCTCTCTGACCTGTCTGACCACTCTTTTTTCTTTGATAATTATCCATCTTCTGTGCCTAAAACCTAGACAGACACACTCAAGGCTCTCTACTGACTCTTTCCCTTTTTTTTTTTTTTCTTCTATAATCTCTCTCAATAGATGATGCTCAAATCTATACAAAATATCTGAACTAATTCTCTCTTCTACTCCTCCTATAATATAACTCTTATATTACCAACTTTCAACAATTCTTTTTATATGATATTTCAAACTCAACATATTCAAGTAAAATGTATTTTTTTTTAATCTCTCCCCCAAAAAACCCTTGTTTTTCCTGCAAATTTGCTTGTATCTCTTGGGGGCACCACCACTGTTCTAGTATCCACATAAGATTGCTACCTCAGATATCTTTAATTTCCTCCCTCTCTCTCATCTCCTACTACATCCAATCAGTTACCAAGAAGACCTCCATAATAAGCCATACTTTCCCCTTTAACTCAAATGGCCCTCTTTTAGGGCTCTCTCATAGGCTACTACAATGTCTCTTTAATTAAAGTCCTTGCTCTAGAAGCATACTACACAACTGATGCTCTACAAAGCAGTATAATCACATCATTCACCTACTTGAAAATCTTCAGGAGTTCCCTACTGCCTATAGATAAAATAGAATTTTTTGAGCCTGTCATTTAAAACACTTTACAATTTGATTTCAATCTATTTTTTCCTTAGAATTTTCTCATTCCTCAAATTATCTATGTGAACATGTATCCTCTAGTAGAATGCAAATTCCTCCAGGGCAGGGGCTATTTGGGGTTAGTAGTTTTTATATCTCTAACATCTGACATAATAATTATACACATAGTAGGTGCTTAATACGTTTACTGAGCTCATACAGAAAAAATTCATCCAACAGCAAAAGGATCCTTTAAAATGTTGCCCAAAGTTCTGAAGTATTATTGAACAGGCTAGATTATTAAATCATTAAATATAGATTATTAAAAGCAAAAATTTTATTTGGATAATTCTTTTAGTGGTTGGGGCTTTAGCATTAGCTGTTAACCCAACAGGGTATTTGCCATTAAGATTATAACACATAATAAATACTATGTGTCAGAAATCAAGAGAGCTATCGGTTATTTTCCTGACTAATAACAGATTTCAATAATTAAAAAGATAATATAATCACTTTGTCATCTACCTTCTCAGGGAATAAAATGTAACAAATTTAAACTAAAAATGGTACTATGAACCACTTTCAAAACATAGGAATATAGAGATTTCGATTAAGTCACTATCACCCGAAGACTGACAGCAATACATTAGTCATGAAGAGATAATTCTGGTTTTAAAATTAAAGTTGTAAGCAATTAATATGTTGGGAAAACTGTTGTTTCAATATAAATAACTATTGTCTATAGTGACTTAAGATCTACATTATCATATTGTGATTTATCATGTTCTGGTACCTTAACTCCTAAGGTAATAAAATTAAGTACCTAGTACACATTCTATTACCATTTTTTCTCAAGTGTCTCTCTCTTCTTCAAGACTTAATGCCAAAATTTTTCCTGTTTCTCATTCATACAGGATGACAACTGAGAATTTTGGCTATTATCAAACTTTCTTGTATAGTCTTTGAATCTTACAAAATTTATTACTATTGTTAGACATGTCAGGCTTATATATAATTATATGGCTTTATTTGGTGGAAATAATTATTTGTTATGGTTTATAACACTATCATTAACTTTTTAAAAAGATTTTTCATAAAGTTAACTTTTACAATGTAACAAAGAAAAAAATGTCTACTCATAACTGAGGACATAAAAAGGAACATAAAAACAAGAAAAACTAGCATGCTTTGTGTGTATAGAGATTCTAAAAACAAGAATCTTTAGATGACCAAGAATTTAAACCAAACATTAACATAAGGAATGAGTAAACTATAGATTTTTTATTCTAAATTTCTTTTTCAAATCCCTGAAGTCACTATTAGAAGAAAAATTATATTTTGTATTAAAGCAAATCTTTTAATGACATTTAATCAATTTTTTTAAAAACCTTCAAAACAACACTGCAAAGTAGTATCAATCAATCAATAAGAATCTAATAAGACTTTATTATGTATGCCAGACTCTTTGCTAAGTACTAAGTATACAAAAGCAAAGCATTTCTTAGTTTTTGTATTCTTAACCAGAAAGTTTTATTAATAGTTTTCTCAATTATAAAAATAAAAATTTAAAGAATAATAAATCAATATTCAAAGAGTTTTTAAAAGATCAAATTAATAACAGATTCACAAGAAAAATAACATACTTTCTTCTGTCATCAGAGGTAATGACTGACATAATGACCCTTTAAAATCCTCACAACTTTGTTTTTTCAAAGACAAATGAAAATTCTAGTATCACTTTAAAATCCTCTGAATATATAACATTTGATTGTTAGACCTCTTGAAAGTACTCAGGGAAGCTTGTGTTTCCTACATTCTTAAAATATCTTTACTTTACTTAAAATATCTCAAATTATCATCCTATAGTTTATACTCCTTTTCTTCAAAGTCCTTGAAAAAGTTACCTAAATTCACCTTCTCCTTTAATTCTTTCTTCAATCTTTTGTAGTCAAGGCTTTTGAACTCATTCTTCACTAAAAACAGCTTTCCTCTACTCTACCAACAATCTATTATTTGCCACATCTGAAAGTCTTTTAGTTCTAATCATTCCAAACTTATCTACTATATTTGATCATCAAGGGAGATCTCTGGTCCTCCTGATCTATATCTTGACACTGGATCCAGTTGCTCTGGAGGAGAAAGTGAGGCAGGTGTCCTTGCAGGACCCTCCCTCACTCAAAGCCAATTCACCTGCATGGCATCCCTTCCCTAATGTCATGGTCCTCTTCAAGGATAAAGGACAAATGAATAACAACTACTATATTTGACACTCAAAACCATCCTCCTCTCTTAAAAATTCTCCCCTCTGGGTTTTTGTGATACTATGCTCCCTTGGTTGTCCTCCAACCTGTCTGACCCCATCTTCTCAAGTTATATGCTAACTCATCATCCTTTTTATACTCTTTAATGGTGGACATCAAGATTCTGTCCTCTTTCTGCTTCTCTTTCATCTGTATACTTTTTCTCTTGGTAACTTTATGGGCTCCCATGGACTTAATTATCATCTCTTTGCAGATCTCTCTCATATCTACATACATCCAAACTCAAGTCTCTCCTCTAAGTCCTACATCACTATGTGCCTATTGGATATTTTAAACCAGATATTCCAACAATAATTTAAACTGAGTCTGTCTGAAACTGAACTTACTATCTTCTCCCCAATTCCTGCCCCTCTCCAAACTTCCCTAGGCCTATCAGAGGCATGAGTACTTCCAATCTCAAAGGTTAAGAACCAAAGCATTATTTTTAAGTAGACACACTCCCTCAACCCGTATATCCAATTAGTTGCTAATTCTTTCCATTTCTATTTCTACAGTATTTCTCATGTCCAAAGCCTTCCTTTCTGCTGACCCAACTACTACTTTAGTAAAGGCCTTTTTCTTACTTATATTTTTTTAATGGCCTCCTAATTGATTTCTCCACCTCAAATCTTTTACCACTCCATTCCATATCCATATTACATAGTACTGCTGAAGGAATTTTTCCTTAAGCATAAAATAGTGTCACTTTTCTAATCTAACTACTGGAGATTTCCTATAGCCTCTAACATAAAAAACACAGCTTTTAAAGTCCTATACAACTTAGCTTAAATCTTTTTTTCTAAACTTACTGGATACTATCCCCTCTCTAACAGTCAAGAAAGAGGACAAACTCTCCTTTGCTCCTCACTCATGACATTCCACCTCCCATCTCTGTACCCTTGTACAAGGCATTTTCTTGACCTGAAACACATTCCCTCCTTATTCCTACTTCATGTAGTCATTTTCTCCATTAAGATGCAGTTCATGCACTATCTTCTTCTGTATGATGGTCTTTCTTGATCTCCCCAGTTTACAGCCTTCCTTTCTTCCTGACTACCTTATATTTAAATATGTATATATACTGATTACATGTATATGTGTATGTATATATATATATATACACATATATATATATATATATATAAGTATATAATTGTTGTTCCTCCCATTAGACTTAACTTTGTACTTGTATCTCTAACAGTGCCCAGTAATATAGTGTTAAATATTAGGATAAATTAATAAAATGAAATTGAACATAATCAGCCCTGAAAAAAAATTTTGAAAAATGCAATTTTCTCCCTTCACGGCAGGTATCATTGTAGAATATCATTTACAATGTCAAACAAAGTTAATATGATGAATGATTTTTATAAACCACTTTTACTTTTTACTCTTCTCTTTCAATTTGATACAAAGAATGACTTGCTAGGTATGGGAAGAATGAATATAATTTCTAACAAATGTGATGTAAACAGAGAACTAATGAAATAAAATTTTAAAATAAAAATGGATAAGCTTAGAATTCTTCCTCTAAATTGCTAAAAATCCTAACATGGGGTTGCAAATAAAGGTATATATACCTTTGAAATCTTGTCTTTACCTCATTTACAAATGACAACAAAAATTAACTTTCTTTTCAGGAAAGAATAGATAAAAGGAGAAGGAACTGCAACTTTATTTTATAATTTTCACAGAAAACATTCTTATCTAAATGTTAGCATGATATAAGAGAAGTTCACAGCTGTGGCAAGAGAACCAAATCACCACATCTACAAGAAATAGATGGCAAAAATAGAAGCAGTGACAGCAAAACAACAGAGCAGAAGGATCAGAAGCTGGAGTAGCAGCAAATAGAAAGCCAGATGCACAATGGATAGAGCACTGGACTTGGGAATCAGGAAGACCCGAGTTCAAATGCAGCCTGAAAAATCTTATTGCTGGACACCCATCGAAAGAACTCTGGGAAATGAGTGTAAACCATCACATAGCATTCCTAATTCCTCTGTTTTTGTCCACCTGCATTTTTGATTTCCTTCACAGGTTAATTGTACATTATTTCAAAGTCTGATTCTCCTTGTGCAGCAAAATACCTCTATGGGTATGTATACATATATTGTATTTAACATATACTTTAACATATTTAACATGTATTGGTCTACCTGCCATGGTGGGGGGAGGGGGAAGGGAAGGAAGAAAGGGAAAAATTGAAACAAAAAGTTTTACAATTGTCAATGCTGAAAAATTACCCATGCATATAGCTTGAAAAAAAAAAAAAAAGAATACTTCCATTACTATTAAAAAAAAAAAAAATCTCATAGCTGGGTGATCTTGGGTGAATCACTTAACCTCTTATTTGCCTATGAAATACTGCCACATCATGGTGAAGTGCACAGCTCATTGAAACTGAGTTTAGTATAACTATACTATGTGGGATTACCCAAAGATGGGACTGTCATAGTGGAGAATTCTGACAAAAAGTGGTCCACTAGAGAAGAAAATGGTAAATCACTCAAGTACCTATAAAAGAAAATTCCATGGACAGAGGTCCATGATGTCATGAAAAGTTGGACACAACCAAAAGGAATAAACAACAAAGTGACATGGGAAGCAGCATAGACTATGGAAAGGAGGCAAGCACTGTAGGACACATGACCAAAGACTGGCAATGGGGTTAAATATGATGCAATTAGCACATAATTATAAAAGAGCAAAAGCATGAAGGAGCAAATTTGCCTTAGAATCCATGCTTCATTAAAGGCAGCCTTAAAAGAGAACTGTAGCAGGTTAGATGGACACTTCCTTAATAATGAAACAGGGTAATCAACCCAGATATACATTGAAAAGGCTTACCTAGATCCCTTGAAAAGGTAAAACCAACCAAAGATAACAGTGGCTTGGTTCTTTAAAACCCTGAATTGTGTAGTCAGGAGAGACACTAAGCAATACAAATTACAAGAAGAGAAAGACATACGTATAGGGAAAAAAGAGACTTAACTACTAGAAAGGTGAGGAGAATTTGACTTGAATATGAGAATAGGCTTGAATATGAATTGTGTCCATTACTAGGTTAAATAAAACTTATTTTAAGCTTTATATTCATATTAAAACTGAATACTTGAAGACAAAAAGGCAGGAGAAAATATTTATTGAGCACCTACTACAATTGTGCTAAGCACTTTATAAATATTATCTAGTTTAATTCTCATAACTATCTTGGGAGGTAGGCACTATTATTATTCCCATTTTACAGATGAGGAAACTAAGGCAGACAAAGGGTAAGTGACTTGGCTAGGGCCATGCAACTAGGAAATGTCTGACACCAGATTTGAACTTAAGCCTGACTCCCAGGTTTAGCATTCTCTTCACTCCAACACCAGCTGCATAGAATTCAAGAGAATCCCTTTAGGGATAGTGACACAAACTGAATTGTCCAAGTGCTACTTGGATAAGGAAAAGAAAGAAGAAAGTAAGATGAGTGAGACATCGTGCTTCCTGTGGAAAATACAACGTGATGAATGAAGTTCCAGAGTTGCCATGAATAAGGTTATGTACAACAGAGATCTGTGGGAGAACACTAAAGAGATCCCAGCCTTTTGAACTTCTAAAAGGTGTGGGATACAAAGTTGCTGCTCTGTAATTTATCTTTTTAGATAACATTTTCACATATAATTTTCATTTAATTTCATTTATTTTGTTTCACTATAAAAGTGGAATCACAATTTTACAAAAGCAACTAAAGTAAGCATCATATATGTCTCTCTGTTACTTTTCTGGATTATAGACTATTGAGTTTATAATAAAATCAAACATCCTTTTGTTGCTATTTGAACCATCTTTCAAAATCTAATCAAAAGACCAGCAAGCTTTGAAAATGTATATTAGTCTTTATGAAAAAATTAAATTTTCAGCACTATATGATATCAAGTTACTTTAGGATATTCAAATATAGTCACAGTAATGCTAATAGTAGATCATTAGTTTATCCTACTAGGAATAAAGCATTACTAAATTTAAGATCCTCGGTATGTGAAAATTATGTAAATTTATATGGTTATGCAAAATATGACAAAGTTCAATTATAGGGCAATAATTAAAAGTCCATGTCCACTTTGCCAGATAATTTTCAATATCAATTCAACTAAGTAAATATTAAATGGCTACTATGTGATTAACCTTTCTTTTCTTGATTTTAGTTTCCAAACATAGCCTATTAAAATCTTAACTGTCAGAAACATTTTTATCCCCACATTAAAGAATTCCCAAATTTTTACTAACAATATAAAAACAATGAAAACAAGCTGCAGTCTATTTTAATAATGCTTCCACTTTAATATGAAAAAACTGAATGAAAAGAATAGATGATTTATCAGGATAATGTTTCTAGAAGCACAAAATGATCCAATCAAATGTTAGTGCAGAAGTCTTGATGTTAAACTTACTGTACTTAGAATGACTTTAAAAGATCAGGGGGAAAAAAACAAACAAACAAACAAAAAACTGGCCTAGGAGCATTTACCTTATTTATATCAGAGAACTAATTTAAAAGGAAAACTAAATAAAATTGATAGAAGAAAGTAAAAACAGAAAGAAAACTGTTTATATTGTATTAAAGGTAAATGCTATCATTCCCATTTTCTATTTCTGTCAAACTGACCTCGTAAGAGAAATGAGACTGGGGAGAAGTTTCATTTCCTTTATTGCAAAGAAGTTGACATCACCGGACTATTCAATTTTCTTTAACTCTCTTGAGAACTAGCAAACTATGCTTGGGAAGTATTGAAAAAAAGGAAAATAACCTTTATAAGTGAAGCACTTCAGCTTGAAATTCAAATGGCTCACCAGAGAATAGCACTACCGGCTTCCAAAAGGGTGTGTGTAAAATGTATCATTACCAAAGTAAATGCAATTCTCAGCAGCACAGGGATGGCTCTACCTTTTATGAGTTTATGAAAAGCACCAATGACAATCAAATTAATTTAGGGGGAAACAATTTTATAGAACCATAAAAATTAGGAATGTAAGAACAGGATCGTTCTATTTAAAATCCAATTCTATTTTATATATTTAGTGTATTTTCTTCCTTTCCAGTTTAGCTTTAAATGAAATCTAATATGAAATTCCTACTTATCTAAGAAGAAAATGTCAGAACTGAATAAACATGTAATAAGGAAGACTTTCCTAATATTTAGCATGAATTTGCAACAACTGAAATTAATAAAAACAAGGAAGAGGAAAATAATTTATCCTAATAATTTCAGGGGAAACTGTAATTTATATAGAGATAGCATGTATGTATATGTCTATATATATATCTATATATCTACATATATAATATTTAGGTATATATGTAATTTTTACATATGTAATATATAAAATATATACATATGTGTCTGCATAATCTATATATCAATGCATGTACAGATATAAACACACATCTCTCTCAAGTTATTCTACTCAATCAGTATTTACATTTTTGGTACCCAAGAAGTGGATAATTTGCAGCCATTTTAAATACTTTTCCAAAACACCCAAACATATTAATTTGTGTAATGGGGATATCTGTTGTTTAAGCAAGTCCTGAAATTTAACTTAACAGGGTAGCTTTTCATCTTCTAAGATAAATACATTTTCACTCAAAAATTTACAGTAAAAACAAGAGCAAATTTCTCAAAACATACAAAGAAACCAAGCCTCATTAATAAAGTATCCATGCGGTAAAGTATTATCTAGTAATGGTGTTCTTATAGTGCTTTTTAAATTCACTTGATAGTCTAAATATATGAAAGTTCCTACAACAAAGAGATAAATAAAACAAAAATTTTAAACTATTATAAAGTTTCAATTTATATAAACCGCCTATTTCAGTAGATTCCACAACTGTTTAATTAATTACTTAATGGATTTACATATTATTTCAAGTGGATTTATTTCAAATAAAAGGTAATAAGAGTTTATGTGATCGTGCTGAGGACATTCCATATTGCTGTTAGCTATCACAATATTAAACTATTTCTACATTTAGATACTTTGATATCAAAGCAAAGAACTTGAAATGATCCACAATTTTAACAACATAAACACTTTATCAGTACAGATTGGAAAAAACTCTTTCATAAAACTGTTGTGGCTATAATTTATAATACTTGACCATCAACCCCCTGGTGATTAGTCTGAACTTGGCTAGTCTTAGGTAAAAGATCCATCGTTGGGCTTATTTATTTGAAGCATTTCTAGTTTGTCGGGCCCACTAGAATGTGTGTGCTCTATTGTTATGGACTTCAAGGGCCCAAAAGGGAGGAGGCAAAGTGGAGCAGTGTTAAATGTGTTTGATTTACAATCAAAGTATTTAGATAGTTCTCACACACTATCTGTGAGAACTTGGGCAAATCATTTTACATGACTTAATTTCTCTGGGACTCAGTTTCCTCATCTGTTAAATAATATGTTTGTAAAAGACAAAATGATTCTCTAAGATCCCTTCCAGTTTTAACTATATAATACTATGATGCTAAGAAGCATTACAAAAGAAAATGACATAATGAAATAACATGGCCAAATTTGTGGGATAGAGCCGAAAACATTCTCTAGGAGAAAATTTGCATCTTCTAAATATTTTCATCATCAAAAGAGAGAAAGAACAGATCAGTGAACTGGATTTGCTGCTTAAAAAAAATTAAGAAAACATCAAATTTTTTTAAAAATTACCAAAACAAGAAATTGTTAAAAAAAAATTAACTAAAAGGAAAAAAGATGAAATAATAAACCAGGGCTATTTTTAAAAACTAATAGTTAAACAGTCTGATTTTTTTAAAAAGAAAAGCAAATTGTTTATATAAATAAAAAAGAAAAATTCCTAACAATCAAAAGTGAAATAAAAGAATATTTTTCCAAATAAATATCAATAAAACTGATAACAAATGGATGAAAATGGATGGAAGACTGTACAAAATAATACTCAGATTAAGAAAATTAAATTAAACATTAAAAAAAAAGTAATTCCATTATTACAAAATGAAAAAAATAGAGAAAAGGACTTTGCAAAAAATATAGAGAAAAGAAGGAATTCTTCTAAATTTTTCTATGATGTAAATAAAGTGGTGATACCTAAACAAAAAAAACACAAAGTTGATTAAGAAATATATTATAGTAAAGACAGATTATAATCCATAATGAGCATCAGGTTGTACCTAATGAATAGGTTGTATTTATATCAGAAATAGGAAGTAAATGGTTCAATATAAGTAAAACTAAACAGACAATGTTAATAAAAAATAGGAAACACAAATATAACAATGAATGCTAAAAAAGCTACTGACAAAACTCAATGTTTATGTTTCTCTAAAGTCAATTTAAGTATAAGAATAGACTTTTATTTAACATGTAAGCAGTAATCATGTAAAACCAGAAGCCAGAATTATAAACAATTAAGAAAGCAGAATTTATTAAAGCAAGGCTGTCCATTATCATCACTACTATTTAACAAAGTACAAGAGATGCTAGCTATGACAGTTAAGAGCTGTCATATGACAGTGACTTTAGCAATCATTCAGAAAGGTACTAGAGGAGACCCCTGTGTTAAAGCTGAACTCAGAACTGGATGCTGTTTAGTAAATTCATTGCTTATTGTCATCACTTCTGAGTTTTAATTCAAGAATTGATAGAACCAGTTTTGGTCAAAAGAGAGTGGGATTCCTGAGGGATAAAATTGTTTTTGGTCACAAGGACTCAGAGACTCTGAAGAACAGTATCACAGTAACAAAAAAAAAAAAAAAAGAAGCTAACCATAAAACATGACTAAGGTGAGAGAGAAGATCAAAAGGCAAAAACTCAGAATATGACAATGATATCCAAACATTTACAAAGTCTCAAAGGAAAAAAAAATTAATTGGACACAAGCCCAATAAGAATTTCTAGAAAAGCTAAAAAATTATTTTCAAAATCAATTAAAAGTCAAAGAGGCAAAATTGGTAACAAGAAGAGAGCAAAGGAAGTACATTTTTTTTCTTTTTCGTCTTCATTTATTCCAGAAATCTGTATCATGTAATTGCTATGAAAATCCCGTATACAAAGGTCTATCATTTTTCTTTTCTTAATAGTATTTTATATGCAAAGATCGTTTTCAACATTCACGTTTGAAAATACTTGTGTTCCAAATTTCTCCCTCTCTTTCCCTCCCCCCACCTCCCAAGACAGCAAGCAATCCAATATAGGTTAAACACATGCAATTCTTCTAAACACATTTCCATTTGTTGTGCTGTGCAAGAAAAATCAGATGAGAAAAAAAAAACACACACTAGAAAAAACAAGCAAGCTTATACAAAAAGGTAGAAATATTATGCTTTGATCGATATTCAATTACCATAGTTCACTCTCTAATCAAAATACTAAAGGACTAATTTATAGAAATAGAAAAAATAAAAATGAAATTGATCTAGAGAATAGAAGGTCAAGAATTATGAAGAGAAATAATGAAAAACAGTGAAAAGGAAACCAAGCACCATTAGATACTGAGCTAGACTAAAAGTCAGAATTCATCAGAACTGCTTAACATTGGTTAAAAAAAGAGAGAAGTTAATCTTTGGAATAAATGTGGCATATAACACACAAAACCAAATAAATACGACTGCTAAAGTAATTTTTCTTAAGTCTCAAGTACTGTTATTTCTATATTTAAATAATTCCAGTGGCTTATCACTATTGAAAATATGAATTCCTTTTTAAAAGCTTTCCCAATCTAATTCCAACCTATCTTTCCAGCCTCCTCAGTCATTTTTCTCTTGTAATTATGCCATTTGTCCAAACTCATATGCCCACAACACTCTATCTCCTGCCCTCTGGGCTTTGTACTGGCCATTGTTATTATCCAGGCACTCTCTCCTTTCCTTTGCCTTCCTCTCACAGCTGCACTCTTCCTTTAAAGTGCATGTCAAGAATCAACTTGTTCCCATGAAGCTTTTCCTTCCTGTTCCTTTTATTCCTATTGCCCTTCCAAATTACTTTGATTTGTATTTTGGTAAATATCAGGACATTTAAGGAAGTGGTAGGAAGAATCTAGAAAGGCCTCATTTTTGTTGGGCTGTTATTAAAGCAAATGGGCTTAATACATAATATTCTTTTTTCCCTACCCTTAAACCCCATACCTCCCAATATTCATTTATATGTTGTCTTACCCCTTAGAATAGGGACTACTTGAGGGTAGAGGGCATCTTTTTTGCATTCGTAGTACTTGCATACTTACACTTCCAAGTCCTTTTCAGGGCTTTCTACCTTTGACATCTACTTTATCCACCTAAGTCTTACTTTCTGGCTCCAAGAAGAGATACAGCATGCACAGTGACCATATCCTAGTAAATCATTTTGGCAGACAGCTAAACCAAACTGAGAGTAAAAAAATCAGGTTAAGAGTAACCAATGGGTCTCAAATACCCTGGGCTAATTAGGGAGTGAGTGGGAGGTGGTGCAGTCTACCCCAAGGATGTAGAGATTTCCCCTGGTGGAACTGGAGAATAACAACTTATTCCAACAGCAGTAAAGACATCTGATGAAGATAGAGCACTTAAGAGTTTGGTTACATATCAAAGACGTCCACCTCATCCACTAAATCCCAGACCATCATCTGATTTCTTGACTGCTCAGCCACTGAATGCCTCTAGAAGAGAGAATGAGGTTAACGACTTCATGTAACTTTTCCTCAATTAAATTCAATTTATGCATGAATCAAGATATCACCCATAACATTTTACCATTTTTACCTATCTCAAAGTCTTGTGGCAACAGGTTAAGTGATGAAGCAGATACCCAGTGTATATGGGAGCTGGCCCAGGTCATCTTCTCACTGGAAACAGCAGTGGGATTCAACAATCCTTTGGGTGTCTGTACAGCCTTTAAGGTACCCTAAAAATTGTCTCCTTACCCAACCCTGATTACCCTGATTACCACAGCAGGTAGGGAATCTCACCTGGCAGTGTGTATGTAAACATACATACATACATGCATACACACACACACACACACACACACACACACACACACACACACATATACACACCAAAAACCTCTGCAAAGATGATTCCACTCACCATCAGTACATGGATGTGCACAGTTATAGACAACACAAAAATCCAATAGACCTAAAAGATAAATGGCTCTTGTAGCAAGAAAACTTCAGAGGTATCATATCCAAATAGCAGCCCTGAGTGAAACAAAGTTGACAAATAAAGGCTAGGTTACTGAAGTCAGAGCTGGATACATATATTTCTGGAGTGGTCACAGTGAAGGGGAATGCCATGAAGCTAGTGTAGGTTTTGCAATCAAACCTAATATAGTAAACAAGCTCACATGCCTTCCAAAAGTAGTGAATGACAGGTTAATGACAATTTGATAGATACTTGCAGGAAAACACCAAGACACCATCATCAATCAGTGCCTATGCTCCCATCATGATAAAACATGATGAGGTCAAAGAAAAATGTTATGAAGACCTGGAGACCCTTATCATGAATGTGCCAAAAGAGGATAATTTTATAATTCTAAGCAAGTTTAACACTAGAGTAGGTTCAGACTACCACACAAGGCAAGGAAACCTTGGGAGGAATATAGCTGCAAAAAGCAATGGCCACTTATGACTAAAGACTTGTGCACAACATGATCTTTTCATCACCTACACTGTCTTCCATTTACCTAAATACAAAAATATTTTGTGGATGCATCCTCAAAACAAACATTGGTATTTAATAGACTTATGCAATTTTAAGAAGAGACAGAATGTGAGTGAAGAAGTCAATATGTGGTGCTAAGTGCTGGGCTGATCACAGATTTATGCTCTCCAAACTAAATATTCACATTCAAATTAAGCAGCAGCCCCTAAGCAAAATGACTACCAGAAGACTTAATGTCAACAGATTAGAGCACTTATCTGAGCTGGAACTATTTAGTGCCAACATGAAAGCTGAGCCAACAAACAGTTGGCAACAGTAAAGCTAAAACAGTGGGCAGCTCTCAGAGATTTAACATACAGTCTGCATTCGCTCATCTGGGTCTGAACACTTGCAAACATCCAAGATTGATTTGAGGAAAATGATGGGGGGAAATCCAAAGCCACGAAATGAAAAATGAGATATGAGCAGGGTTTACCAGCGAAGACGGCAACATTTAACTCCATCAAAAGTAAAGAATAAGCTAAGTTTAGAGAGATGAAGAATTCTTAACTCAGGAAGAAGGCAGATAACATTCAGTTTTATGCTAATAGGAGCAGTCCTAACTGCCTTTATGACAACCTTGGAAGCTATTTATGAGCCAAAGACTTATGATGCATCTTACCCTCTCTGCAGATAGAGCAACATTATTAGAGATAAGGCCATAATCTTAGAGAGATAAGTTTAACACTTGCATATATTCTCAAAAGACCATCAAAAATCAATGCTGAAGTCATTAACTATTGGGCTGAAGTCATTAACTATTGGGCTGAAGTCAATCCCTCCTTGCTAAAGAAACTATGATACAGAACATGTTTTGTATTATTTGCTATAACTAGCAAAGGATCTTATGATGGATTCAATTTTAGGTCTTCCTTATTCCCAGTCCTGCAGTCTATCCACTGTATCACCCAGTTGTAAGGAACAGGAGAATAGATTTATTGCACATCAAACACATCTGTGTTAAAACTGATATGACACCAAAAAACAAGGAGCTGACAAAAGGACTCATGACTATATTGTCACAGGCCAGGGGAGTATGTTCTATGTCATCTGACTTATGACTAGTAATATAGATTATTCTACAATTAAAAAGGAATAATTAGTAAATAACTTGAGAATTATGGTCTTTAAGCTTCTTGAGGATAGGAGAGGAATTTTTCATCATTACTCGGCACCCAGCAAAGTGCTCTGCACATCATATGTTGTATAAAGGTTTGTTAAGTGAATAAAGGCATTAAAATGTTGTAATGAAATTTTGATGACAAAGCTATCAAAACCTGAGAAAAGAGAAAAAAGAAAAAAAGAAAAAGTATGTGCTTAATGAAGAAAAGAGGAGGGTAGAGCAACGTAAAACAAAGGGGAAGGTCATATTGGTCCATGAATGTAATTACAACTACTGGAAAGGCTGAGGCTAGTCGATCTCTTGAGTTTAGGATTAAGCTAGAGTGTCCTAGTGGACTAGCTGTTTGTACTAGATAGATATAGCATGAATAAGGTGAGACCCCAGGAATAGAAGCCAAAAGGCTGTCTGAGGAGGCATAAATTAGCCCAAGACCAAAATGGAACAGGTCAAAGCCAATCAGAATAGGATTAGGCTTGTGAGTAGTTCCTATACTTCTGGCCTTAGCAAGATGGAAAGATCCAGTTTTAAAAGAAAAGGCATGATCCAAATAGGACAAAGACATGAAAATGAGAAAGCACCAATTTGCCAAAAATAAATAAATAAATTGACAACTGCTACTAATTAGTGCATTACCTGTACCATGAACCTATTCAAAATAATGATTAATTTGTACTTTTTTTTTCCCCATACATCGATGACTACAGGAAGAAAAAAAACTATAAAACTGTTCTTTCAAAATAAATTAAGTATTTATTCTGCTTATGGTTACAGCTATGGCAAACTGAATTAAGGTTGAGTGTTTATCCAAAGAATGAAAGAATGATATTCAGTTAACATACAGGTATGACAAGGGTGGCACTTAAAATTTTGAAACAAATAGTTAAATTATTACAAATATATGCTCAGTCTTGAATAAGACAAGGACTATTATTTAAGTCTTTTTGGCATCCCCTTTGAATATTTGTTTTTTGTTTATTCAATAAATAAAGGTATAGTCTCTTCTATTAATTAAAAAATAAATTTTAGTTAATACTATCTTAAATTCTTCAGGTATTTAGTCCTAGTATATGCAATTTAATATGTTTTCTAAAGCACTGTTGTGAGATTGATTACTGGGAAGCCACATCTCTACTCTTAAAATCCAGTCATTTGTAGTTTAACTTTTACTTTAAAAAAAAAAAAAAAAAAAAGGAAAGAAAGAAAAGAAAAAAAAATTAGAAAAATATACATCTAGAAAATTGAGCTTAATACAATAAAGTGAAACTGAGCCCTTTGTTTTTATTATTTTACTTAGAATAATAATTTGAACATTGCCTTAGGCAATGTCTGGAAATAGTAATGTTTCAAAAGCAGTGTTAGACTAACAAAATCCTTGCATTTACCCAAGATTCAAAAAGTGAATAAAACTTCTTGCCAATATCTTATCCAACGCTAACCAAACTTACTAAACTTACAAAACTGACCCCAACAAAAAATTCTGCAAAGCCTTAGGGAAATCATTTATTAGCATTAATCTGAACTTTAAAAGATGCAAAAATACTTAGCACCATATAAGACTCTTCTTATTGTGACCCCATTTCATAAAGTATGTTAAAGTTCTATTACTCTCATGATGATGCTATTACTGAAAGCAATTTATCAGCCAGGAGTCTGCCTGACTCCATGGAGTTGAACTGGAATGCACTGCCTTGAATAAATGCTGGCAGAAATTTCATTTCTAAGTCATGTACTCTATTCCAGAAAAAAATCAAGCCACCATGACATAGAGCCCACAACACATTCCTGATGGAAGTGTGCTATAATGGTATCATTCATGCATTATCTCTTAGGGCAGTTTCACAGACATATTCCAATACTTGAGAATAATATGAACATTGTAAAAAAATCAGTTAAGTGATAAGAAGGGAGGATTGATTATTGGGTGAAAAGGGATTTCCATCCTATTATTCCTATTACAATAAGAATATGATAAAACTAATAAAATACTGCCTCTATGACTTTCTGTTCATCTATACAACAGTTTCCTCCACATATAGCTCAGTCACCTGATTTTAATAAATCCCGGTTACATTAGATTATATGATCATATTAACAAATTACTAAGAAAATGCTTAGTCCCTAGCACAATAATTGGCACATTATAGGTGTTTAATAAATGTTTACTGACTGATGTGGAATCTTAAGCCCAGGTGCTTCATCCAACACTGCCACTACTGCTTTCTCACATTCTGCTATTCTCTTTCTGAAGATTCTCTTCACCTGCTCCTCCAGAGCTAATTGGTCCAGGAGGGGAAAAAAAAAAAAAAAAAAGCTTTTGCTACTTAAAAAATAGCCCTAAATTTTCATAATATACTAAAAGGAAATAAATTCTTAAATTAAAATTTAAATGGATAGTTTCATGTTCCATGGGCACATGTTGTCAGTGCCACAGTAGAAGAGTTTCTGTTGACCTTCTATGAAAAATTCTTAAGTGTCCTAATCATTCTGGTTTCAGATTTTCACAGTTATTGACTAAGAGGTCTGAAATAAAACCTTTTAGACTCAATTACAGAGGCCACGCACTTATTTCTAAGGATAGTACTTTGTCAAACAAACAGATTTATGGATATAAATTTCTACCTTTCAAAAGTCTTGAGGGAAAGAGATTTTAAAACCCTCCTAGATAAAGTTTAAATATAACAACCATATAACATTTTTCTATTCTTTGATACAGAAATGTACAGCATTCACAACAAACTTTTTAGATGATTCGTTTCTCCACAAAACATATTAAATCTTCAATTGCCCTTATTACACTTCAGCTCTCCAATCCTATTTCTCAAGCAACTACTTTTCTGAACTCTCACAATTCAAAATGCATAAGGACATGTTTAAATAACCAATAAATTTTTTTTAATTGTCCATATGATGGGAGTGAGGGTGGGGAGAATAATGATAACCTGTGCTAATCATTACATGAAATCAGGGATAATTGTCACCTGGCTCATCTGCCCCAATATATGTCCAATATATGCAGGAATAACCAAAAAAATCTGAACAGTTAAATCTGACAAATTAAAAGCTAACCAGAAACTTAGGCTATGGAAAATTTTCACAGTTCATGTTCAGTGTTTTGTCATTTGTTAAAAGATAATGCCCATGTTCTAGGGAGGAATGAGCTCCTGGGTTAAGAAAAATTCTGAGTTGAATCAAGGCCACTAGAGTGAACTCTCAGTCTACAAGAAAAGGAGCAAAGTCAAAGACGCGATGAGTTGGAGACTCTCTTTTCTTCCTTCACTTTTTCTTTTTGCATATCATGCACCAATGATAATATTTAAAAATCCTAAAAACTCAGATTTTGGAGAAGAAATCAATAAGTCATTCAAAAAGCATTTAGTGTTTACCCCAGGCAATACATTAAGTGCTGGGGGTACCAAAAAAAAAGAGTAGTAATGTGGGTCCATTTAACATGCAAATAACTATGCACATACAACACATGATATACAAGATTATACACATCACCTTTAGACCCAATTGAAGACCACTCAGAACTTGAATCCAAGAGTCTTGGGAATAGCACTGATTCCAGTTCAGTGCTCTCAGTCATCACACTGGATAGCAATCTTTGTGGAGAAGTAGCCTGGCAACTGCTCCTGTAGGTGTTACAGACACATCTACTGTAGAGCCAGAAAATACCAGAAAGTGATGTGATTTCATCAGTGCAGATGACATGAAAAAAGAGGCAGGAGCATCTGCTTTGGTGCTATACCCTAAACATCCTAAGGCCCTTTCCAATAATGACTTGCAGGTAAATTTTTCTATGTGTTGTTTCCCCCCATTAAGAGCATGAGCTCTCTGACAGCAGTTTGTACATAGCAAATGCAGATGCTTTTATTCACTCATTCATTCCCCACTTAGCCTTCCCAGAGGCAAGAGAAAAGTGGACAAATAGGCTATCACTTGTCAAGAATGAGAACTTTCCTGTACAAAAAAGCACAGCTGAGGAGTCATCTTTGGAGAAACATGTTGTTCTCCTGCTTATAAGTGAATGCAATTGACTTTAGACAAAGCTCTATTTTCACTCCAGTCTTTCTGGAAGGCATGAACAGTCATAAGGAATATAATTTAATAAATTACAAGTTAAAACACTTAGAAGTGTTTCAATTCCATGGAACAAGATGCTTCCCACATTTTAAACTCTTCATCTCTAATCATTTTATCAAGCCTTGAATGACACCTCTTCCCTTCTCAGACTCTTCTCCCTTCTATTTGGAGAGATAAGAGGATGGAGTATCAAACTCCTTCCACTGCCTTCCTTTACAGAAGGCAAAAACTGGACTTCTCTGGCTCACTCCACTTTGCATCTGCTACTCTCCCTGGTTTCAACTCTAAGATGTCTTTGTTCTCCATTTTCCACTTCCCCTCACTTTCCTATCTCCTTTTGTGTGCTATCTCCCTCCAGCAGACAGTAATCTCCTTGCAAGCAGAGTTTTATCTTTTCACAAACTATATTCCCAATGCTTAGCATAGTGCCTGGCATACAAATAAATCTTAATAAATATTTATTGGATTATATGTTCATGAACTCCAAAATTCCTTTATCTAATTGAAGGCTTCTACTATTCCATATTTCCCTGTGCCTTACAATCCCCAAACATACTTTTTTCATCCTCACCATGACCTCCAATCCCTTCCACCCCTCAGTTCATTCCCAGGCAAATTGGTATTGGTATGACATGTCTGAGCCTTTGTGATCCCAATTAGGGTATTGTTGACAAAGATATTGGTTTTTCCATTCCTCCTTTAGCTCGCTTCACTATCAGTTCAACTTCCTTATACCCTCAATCACTTGCCTTTTTGCCTCATCTTTGATCATGCCTTGCCAAATGCTAATCTTGGATTATTAAAGTAAAGAAAACATAATGACTTGATCCACACTACATATTATATAATCTTAAATGGCCCTTCACCACACGACTTTCTCCCAATTACCACAATTACTATTCCAAGGGTTTCTTCTAATTCTTTAAAATTCCCTCCCTTATCTTCTCAGTTGAGGGACTCCTCACCTCTCCCCCATCTCACATCACTATTGTCTCTTCCTTTACCTCATGTTTCATAAAGAGATGGCCTCCCTCTTTGACAATGTAAAATCTTCCTTTTATTTATTTTTTAAATTGTAATAGCTTTTTTCTTTTTCCAATAAACGCAAAGATATATTTAAACATTAAACTTTGCAAACAATACCTTATATGTCTAAACTTTTCTCCTTCACTCTTCCCATCTCCCCTAGATAACAAGCAATCCAATATAGGTTAACCATATGTAGTTCTTCTAAATGTTTTTTTCATATTTGTTATGCTGCACAAGGAAAAAATCAGATGCCCCCCCCCAAAAAAAAACAAGGAAAAAAAAAACAAGCAAACAACAACAACTGTGAAAAATACTATGCTTTGATCCACATGCAGTCCACATAATACTTCCTCTGAATGAAGATAGCTCTTTTACATCACAAGTCCTATTGGAGTTTCCTTGAATCATCACATTGTTGAAAAGAGCCACATCCATCCCAGTTGATCATCACTAATCTTGTTGCTGTGTATAATGTTCTCTTGGTTCTGTTCACTTCACAAGGGTAAAACCCTTTTACATGTAAACTTAATCCTCTCTCTGCTTATCTTCACTGGCATACTGTCCCTCTCTGTCATCCCCACTTTCTCTAATTTTTTCATATCCCCCGTCTTCTTTCTTTCCTGCTCTCTGGAGAAAAGGGCCATGACTCCTCTATCCTTTAAAAAAACAAAAACAAAAACATTCACTTTATTTCTCTCTTCTCCTTTTCAGCTAAACTCTCTAGAAAGACATCTATAATTAGTTTTAACTCCTGCAATCTGGCTTCTGAACTCACTTATTTGACTGAAACTGCTCTCCCTAAAGTCACCAAATACCTGCAGATTTAGAGGTCTTTTCTCAATCCTCATCCTACTTGACCTGAGACACTTACTGGCTGTGTCACTTAAAGCTGTTCTTAAAACAATATTGCTGTTCCTATATACAATGTCCTCTTGGGTCTGCTCATTTTGCTCTTCACTATACATTTTTGAGTAAGAGCATGACATGATGAAAACTGTTTACTTTGAAGTGTGTTAGCATGGAAGAGACTAGGCATGGAAATCAATTAGCCTGTAGAAATAGTCATGAGGGGCTTCTTCGGGCTAGTACTGACATTTTCAACCTGTTGTTTTATTTCCAAGAGCATTCAACTATGTGTTGATTACCCATTAAATAACTCATCAAAATTTTAAAATCCCTTGAAGTAAACATGCCAATCCTGCCTACTTGTACTTGGTGATGATTATAAACCCTATATATAATTTAGGTATCTTCATTCTATAAAACTGAAGATCTATATGGAATTCCCTCTGTTTTTTACACATAGAATTCAACTTAGTCAATATTAAGGATATGTGCAAGACACAAAATTTGCTTTTGGAACTATAGAGACTAAAAGAATCTCTTCCTTCAGTTAGTCAGTAAACATTCATTAAGTGCCAATTATGTAACTGGCACTAGGATACAAAGAAGGATAAACAACCAGGCCTTGCTCTTTGGGAGCTCACAGTCTAATAAGGGAGACAATAGATAAACAACTATGTACATACAAGCTACTCACAGGATAAATTTGAAATAAGCAACAGAGGGAAGGCACCAAAATTTAAGTGGGATCATAAAAGGCTTAGAAAGAGAGATTTATTCTGGGACTTGAAAAAAGAAAAGTCAGGAGGTAGTAAATGTGAAGGTAGAGTTAGGTGTAGTAGGTTCTTAAGGTGATAGGGAACAACTAGAGTTTATTAATTAGATGAGTAACATACTCAGACCTGTGCATTAAGAAATTACGTCAATAAGCTTAGTGAAATATGGAGTGGAAGAGGTATTAAAACTAGCCGGCAGACTCAATGACAGGCTATTGAATTAATCCAAAAGGGAGGTTATGTAGGCCTGTGTTAAATGGTGCTAGTGTCAGAAGAGAGAAAAAAGCATATGCTAGGGATGTTAGGCAAAATCCCCTCAAGGAGAATATGGCATTTTTGCAGGGGAAAAAAAAAATCATAAGGCAAGAAATAAATGGGATAAGGGAGAGAACAGAAAAGAGAGAACTAATAGCCATAAGGAGAAAATTGGTAAAGTGCCAGTATTCAAAGCCAGTGACCAGGGCTGAGGGTCCCAGCATAAGTAGCTTGAGACAGTACCTTCTGTACTCCAGAGCAAAGCTTAACTTTAAAAGCTATGAAATATGCCAAAAAAAGAAAAAGAGAGAGAGAGAGAGAGAGAGAGAGAGAGAGAGAGAGAGAGAGAGAGAGAGAGAGAGAGAGAGAGAGAGAGAGAGACACTAAGAAACAAAAACAAACCTTAACCACAGAAAGCTACTAGGATGACAAGGAAGATCAAAACCAACTCAGAAGAGGACAAAATGCTTACATGCAAAACCAGTCTTCTGAAAGAGCTCAAAAAGCATTTTAAAAGTCATATAAGAGAGGTAGAAGAAAAATTAGGGGGGGATATGAGAGGTGCACAAGAATGAGTCAAAAAGAAAAAGAAAGAGCAAAAATTTACAGAAAACAATTCCTTAAAAAAAATACAATTGGCCAAATTGAAAAAAAAAAAAAAATCAAGAAAACAACTCCTTAAAAAAGTTAATTAAGCAAGGAGCAGCTAAGTGATGTAGGAGATAGAGCACCAACCCTGAAGTCAGGAGGACCTGAGTTCAAATCTGATCTCAGACACATAACACTTTCTAGCTGTGTGACCCTGGACAAGTCACTTACCCCCAATTGCCTCAGGGGGGGGAAATCAGGTATAAAAAGTTAAATAAGCCAAATGGAAAAGAAAGTACAAAAAAAAAAAATCACTGAAAGAAAATAATTCCCTTAAAAATCAGAATTGGGAAAATAGAAGTTAATGACTCCATGAGACAACAAAAATCATTCAAAACAAAATCAAAATAATGGGGGAAAAAAAGTAGATGGAGATGTAAAGTGCCCCAATGGAAAAAACCACTGATCTAGCTAGATCAATTGGAAATTAATCCAAGAGAGATCATTTAAGAATTATTGAACTGCTTGAAAGCCATAAATGAAAAAAGGAACGTTGTAACCTCCTACCAAGACTACTGATTGCCAGGGCTATACATACCAATCTTCCCCAGAACCACATGAAGATGAGCCAATGTTTTAGGTGACAAATAACCTTTTTTTTATTGGTAATCTCAGCAGGGGTTAGCAGGAAGCAAGAGCAAGTGTATTTGTATCTCTGCGTCTCTCTGCATCTCTGAATCTCTCTACATCTCTGCCTCTCTCTACTTCTCTTTGCATTCTTCTTACCTATGGGCTCAAAAGCTGATTATTTATATTTATTTTCCTCTGGGATTACCCCTAGCCCACTCATTACTGTATAGGTGGATCCACGGAAAGGAGACACTTGGAGTTAGTACTGCCTCCTAAGAAAAGATCTAGCAAGAGGACACACTCCTTACCATCTCAAGAAACTTTTAACACCTGTAAGACACAATCTCCTGCCTCAAAGGCCAAACCCCTGTTTACCTCCTGGGTCCACCCTACCAAGTGACATGGTATACATGGCAATTCTCAGAAGGAAAGCCCCTAACAGAGCATGAACAGCATCTTTTAAAAATTATCAAGAAAAAACCAGAAGCAGAGGGTAAAACAATTGTTGAAAGAATCTACCAAACACCTCCTAAAAGAGATCCCAAAATGAGAACTCCAAAAAATAGTGCAGTCAAATTCCAGAATTATTAGGACAAGGAGAAAATACTGCAAACAGCCAGAAAGAAACAATTCAAACACTTAGGATTACACAGGTTGCTTTTACATTAAAGGATCAGTGAGCCTGAGATATATCAGAAGGCAAAGAGGATTGGACTATAAGCAAGAATCAACTACCCAGCAAAATTTTGCATAATAGTTCTGGAGAAATGATTGACATTCAATGAAATAGGGGACTTTTAATCACTTCTGATGAAAAGATCAGAGTTGAATGGAAAATCTGATCTTCAAATACAAGACTCACAAGAAGCATAAAAAAAGTAAACAGGAAAAAAAAAACACAAAATCACATTATTCAAATTATACTCTTTATATCTCTACACAGGAAGATGATAGAAGCACTTGTTCATTATGCCATGCTACCTCATGGATAATAATATAATAATAAATATAGCCAGACACAGAAACAACACACATTCACATATCTCCCTCCTATTCCCTACACACACACATTTTGCTCAAAATCCAGTTCATCTTTTCTGAGATTGGTTCAAGAATGGGTTGCCTAAGAAATATCAGAAAGAAAATTCACAGAAAGAACACTCTAGTCAAAGTCAATTAGAACAATAACAAGAAGAATTACAACAAAACAGCAACACTAACATGAAAATTGTAACATTGGCCTTATGTAAATCATATAGTAAAAATATCATTGCACAGATATATTATTTGTGCAGATATATTATTTGCTTTTATGTTGATACAGAGGATAAAGATGCCCCTTCTCCCTAGAAAGAAAAAAAATTAAAAAGAAAAAGAAAAGATTTAAGGCAATCCTAAGATAATCAATGACTTTGTAGTCTTTTAAATATGAAAAAGATACAATTAATTTCTCTCTAGTGCATCATTCATAGAATATTTATTTCAGGCTTCTTAAAATGAGAGCAAAAAATTTTTTCTGATTTTTTAAAAAAGAAATATGAGCTCCAAAAAGTTATCAAGCCATGCAAACTCTTTGATCCAGCAGTGTTTCCACTGGGCTTATATCCCAAAGAGATCTTAAAGGAGGGAAAGGGACCCAACATGTGCAAAAATGTTTGTAGCAGCCCTTTTTGTAGTGGGAAAAAAACCCTGGAAATTGAGTAGATGCCCATAAATTAGAGAATGGCTGAATAAATTATGGTATATGAATTTATGGAATATTATTGCTCTTGTAAGAAAGGATCAGTAGCATGATTTCAGAGAGGCATGGAGAGACTTACATGAACTAATGATGAGTTAACTGAGCAGAACCAGCAGATTATTAAATATGGCAACAAGAAGATTATATGATGATCAACTCTAATGGACGTGATTCTTCCAACAATGAGATGATGGAGGCCAGTTCCAATGATCTTGTGATGAAGAGAGCCATCTACACCCTGAGAAAGGTCTGTAGGAACTGAGTGTGGATCATAATATAGCATTTTCACTTTTTTTGTTGTTTGCTTGCATTTTGTTTTCTTTCTCATTTTTTTTTTCCTTTTTTGATCTGCTTTTTCTTGTACAAGATAATTGTGAAAATATGTATACATATATTGGATTTAACATATATTTTAATATGTTTAACATATATTGGATTACTTGCTATCTAGGGGAGGGGATAGGGAGGAGAGGAAAATTTCGAACACAAAGTTTTGCAAGGGTCAATATTGAAAAATTATCCATGCATATGTTTTAAAATAAAAACTTTAATTAAAAAAAGATATAAGCTCAAAATGAAAAATTCTATTTATTGTATCATTCTAATCAATTCAAGCAAGAACTAAATAATTTATTCCATTAGAAACAATGTTTAGGCATAAAGTTGTAAACCTGCACAATACTTATCTAAAATTTTTACACAAGATTCTATGACCTCATTAATGTATTATTAAAATGCAAAACAGTACCGAGTGATATTTTAAACAAAAAATGCTAAAAATAAATATTTGAATCAATTATTCTTTTCATTATCAAGGGTCTCATTTTTACAATTAAGTGATCCAAATAAAATCACACAAATTTTAGTTAGTATCTGATAGTTTTAAACCAATGAGATCAGAAAATCATCTAAAAACCTACTCTAAACAATTCACAGCTTTAGCAAAGTTGCAGCACACAAAATAAAGTTACACAAATCATCAGCATTTTTATATATTACAGACAAAGCCCATCACCAAGAGATCAAAAGAGAAATTCCATTTAAAACTACTATAGACAAAATAAAATACTGGGGAGTCTACCTACCAAAACAAACCTAAGAACTCTTGGAATACAATTACAAAATACTTTTCACACAAATAAAATAAGATCTAAACAACTGGAAAATTATCAATTGCTCATAGGTAGACCGAGCTAACATAACAAAAATGATAATTCTGCCTAAATTAGTTTACTTGTTCAGTGCCATACAAATCAAACTACAAATTATATGTATGTGTATGTATAGAAAAAAAATAACAAAATTAATCTGGAAGAACAAAAAGGTCAAGAAGATCAAGGGAATTAATGAAAAAAAAAAATACAAAGGTTGGTGGGTTAGCAGTACCCAAACTTAAAACTATATTATAAAGCAGCAGTCACCAAAACCATTTGGTATTGGCTAAGAAGCAGAGTGATGGGTCAGTGGAATAGATTAAGATACATGAAACAATTATCAAAGCCTATAATAATCTAGTTTTTGATAAACTTCTAAACTCCAGCTTCTGGAATAAGAACTTACTATCTGACAAAAATTGCTGGGAAAGGGGGGCAGCTAGGTGGCGAAGTGGATAGAGCACCAGCCCTGAATTCAGGAGGACCTGAGTTCAAATCTGGTCTCAGACACTTAACACTTCCTAGCTGTGTGACCTTGGGCAAGTCATTTAACCTCAACCTCAGAAAAGAAAAAAAAAATAATTTCTGGGAAAACTGAAAAATAATATATCAGAAACTTGGCATATACCTCACCAAACCAAAAAATAAGGTCTCACATCTATAACCAAAATAAGGTCAAAAAAGATACATGATTTGGGCATAAAGGATGTCACCATAAACAAATTAGGAGAACAAGGGATAATTTACCTATGATCTTTAGAGAAAGGAGGAATTTATGACCAAAGAATAACTAGAGGATATTATAAAAGGCAAAGTCGACAACTTTGTGCAAAAACCTTTTAATTTAATATAATCAAACAAAATCAACAGAAAGAAGATTAAAAAAGGGAAGCATAAAGCTGGGGTAGGGGGGGAAATCCTACATTAAAAACCTTACATGCAATGTTTCTGATAAAAGGTATCATTTCAAAAATATATAAAGAATTGTGTCAAATTTATAAAAAATACAAGTCATTCTCTAATAAATGATCAAAGGATTATGAATAATTTTCAGATGACAAAATTAAAGCCATTTATAGTCCTATGAAAAAATGTTCCAAGTCACTACTGAATAGAGAAATGCAAATTAAAACAACTCTGAAATACCACCGTATCCCTCTCAGATTGGCTAAGAAGTAAAGTACCAAAAGAGAATAACATTGAAATTCAGGTTGAAATCCTGAAAAGAATAATCAAAGAAATGTCAAAAAAAATTAAGGTAGAGATCTATGAATCATGAAAATCGACTTTTTATTTAAAGAAATTAGGAAGATTTTATAGTCCATTGATACTTGGTAATAGCATGTTTGAAACATAATAAAATATAATACTTGTCCATTATTCAAAAATGAAATTCACTGGTAATGGTCAATATTCTACAGAGAACTGAAAATTAAGTTTTTAAGACTATTTTCAGCCTACTTCTTTCTAGTCTCTGCTTCCTTTTATATATCCTTCCCAATGCAGCCAAAATAATTTTCCAAGTACACAAAAGTTTCACTATGTTTAAAAACATCATCAACAATGTTACCTATAAAATAAAACCAAAACTCTTCAGCTGTTGTTACTGATAATCAGATGGTCAATGACATCATGAGGTTAAGATCAAGATACAGGATATGTTCCATTGTGCCTGATCAATCTAATACAAGCTGGGAAGGCTTTCCCACAGGTTGGGTACAAATAATCTGACCCTTTGGGATGAAGAAATATAATTTACACATCTTACCCTTCTTTTGTTCTTTGCTCACAGAGCACAGCATCTTCTTTGATGGAGTATGCTCCACAAGGCAATCCTATCCCCACAGGTCTATCTTTCATAATCAGTACTATGTTCTTAGAGACTTTGAGAATATTTTTGTATTCTTCTGATCTCTACATGAGCACTTAAAATAGGTTTTTGGGTAATTGTGTTTGGCATTTTGGGCGATGTGGCTAATCCATCAAAGTTACCATGTGCAGTAAAATGTGAACGCTTGGCAGATCCCAACAAGAGAGAACCTCAGAGTCCAGTAGCTTATTTTACCAAATAATCTTCAGAACCTTCCCAAGACAATTTAAATGAAAGCAGTTCAATTTTCTGGCATGGCACTGGTAGCCTATCCAGATTTCACAAGCATACAACAGTGAAGTCAGCAGAAAGGCTCCATGGGATCTATAGCCTAATATCCCTTGTCTCCCACACTTTCTTTCAGAAGCTCCCAAATGCTGGTCTAGCTCTGGTAATGTGTACATAAACCTCATTTAGATGAACATTCCTGAAAAATACATTGCCATAGTGAATGAAATTTCTCCATTTGCTGTAACCAATGGCTCCAACTATGACTGGTACAGTGTTGTCTGGTGGAGAACCTCTGTTTTCTTTATGTTGATTGTAAGGCCAAAATCAGCACAAGCAGCAGAGCCTCAATCTGTTCTCTCAGCCTCAGAGATGACAGTGAGAGCACAATCTGCAAACAAAAAGCTGCACACCATATCTTCTTCCATTTTAGTCTTGGCTTGTAACCTTTTAAAATTAAATAGTTTACCATCAGTGCAGTGGCAGATCTTGATGTCCTTTCTGCTCTCATTGAAGGTATCTGACATCATCACAGAAATCATGCTAAAAAAGCCAGAGAGTAAACACGGTCTTGAATCTCTCAACCTGTATGTCTCATCAACATCTCAAACTCAGCATGTTCAAAACTGAACTCATCATCTTGCTCCCAAAAACCTACCTCTCCTCCAAAATTGCCTACTTCTGGGATCATTGTCCATTTCGTAAAGGTTAGTTAGATGCTTTAGTTATCTTGGATTTCCTTGCCATTAACTCCCATATTTAGTTAGTTTTCAAATCCTACTGATCTCTTCAGTGTCTTTAAACTACCTCCACTTCTTGCCATTCACAATATCATCATTGGCTAGACTATTTAAACAGCTTCTTGATATTTTTTTGTCATCTCTTTCCCCAATCTAAAGGATTTCTCTATTCAAAATTGTCAATTCCCTAAATAAACAAAATCTCATTAACCTGGCACTGAAGGTCTTCCACAATCATCCCTTAATATACTCTGCTAGCTATATTTCCAACTGTTTCCCTTTACATATTCCATGTTTCAGACAAACTAATTACTAGCTATTTCCCAATATATAGTTTCCCATCTATATAGGCTGTAGTCTCCTATCATGGTGGATATCCTACTCCATCCTTCCACCATCAATAACATTTTTTTTTTATTTCTGTTGTCATTTCTTTCAAGAATCAGCTCAGGTCTCATCTCCTTTGGAAAGGTTTCACTGATCTTACCAAGTTGATAGCATTCTTGCCCTTCTCAATTTTTCCTAATATTCTTTGTATATACCTAGCAGCACAATTCTCAACAAATAGTAAATAACAGTACAAATAGGATTAACTTGTTGTATCCTGCTTTCTAGAGCCCCCAAATTGGGGTGACAAAACATATCTTTGCTTTCTAGAGCCCCCACGCCAGAGTGATTAAAACATACCTTCCTAGTGGAAAAGTGATGAAGCGGACTCCTAAAGAGGGTGGGAAAATGGAGTCCATTTATTTCAAGGGCTTTTCCCTTTATGTAACAAAAATGACACTGCGCACATGGGAACACATAAACAATTTGGTACTGTACATAGTTTGCTCCCTGGTATCACTCTTCCACCTGGTATCACTCTGTTTCAATCTCAACACAGGTTTTCATTGCCCCCTGACTTCTCAGGAAGGCTGAGAACCCTTAGGGGAGCTGGGGAGCTGGGGAGCCGGGGAGCCAAACCAGACATTGTTAGCAGGTTCCCTCTGGGAGGAAGGGTCTTATACCTTACTCAGAGTTTCCCCATTGACTGTGGCCCTCTACATTAACTAACAAATGTTTAATGAATCTAAAGCATTAAGAATTAAAATATTAAGAATTTCTCTAGCCCTAAAATTTCCTCTGTAAATAGATGTGACTGATTTTTTATTAAAAATATTCAGTTAATTTTTCTTATCGACAATCTATTTAACATCACATGTCTACATACAACTTAATGACACCAACAAAATGTATACTAAATAAGGAATCCAGTGTTTTATGTAAACCATCAATTCCATTGTAGGTAATGAGATGTTCTGTATTCCCTTCATGATAAGTGAAATCCACAGGGGCTTCATGTATAATCATGGATTGAACCTTGTTTTTCACATTAGGTTGCAAATTCAAATACACTAAAATCATGTTAAACAATTTTGTAGTTAATAAACCTTGTTGGTTGCTGGTGGGGAGAGAGTCCATCCAACACATACCTAAAGATTTTGCAGATGTAAATCTAAAGATTGCTGCTGCTTAGGTTTTTCTTAATGCCAATTTTTTCCCCCCCAGATGAAGTCCTGCAGAATTCCAGGGGCACTGATTGACCACAATCAGGCCGAACCATTCATTTAAAAATGATTAATCACAGATGAATCAGCCTTTTGTTTCTTTTCAGAGCCCTTTCTAGGGTTTCAACTATCTGATGTCTAGCCATGTCATGATACCAAAGTAGACTGCTTGAAATTATTTCATTTACTTTGGCCTGCATACAAGTCTGGATAAAGAATTCAGTCAAAACACCTCCTTCAGATCACAAAATGGTTTTAAAGCAGTATACTAAAAGATAACGTGGTAAGAAGCTTTAGCACTCTCGGAAATGAAATAAAATGTTTTCTTGCATACTCATTGTATGTAAAAAAAATGTTACGATACCAAATACAAGGAAATCATTTTACATATTCACATTAATCATTTTATGACTCCCCCCAAAAAAACCTTTATTGAAAAAATAAAAAAGTAAAACTCTGGCCAAATTAACAACTGAAAGTCAAATTAAATAAATGGTTTGAAAAAGTAGAAAGAACACAAAGGATGAAAAAAAAGTGATTAAGAGTATGGGCCATGGAAGGGTTAAAATATTTAAAATATAAATGTAAATTTGATTCCAATACAAAATAATCCAAATGCATCAATTATCAAGTCAAGAAATTATAAACAAAAAATAAGAAATAAAAGAGACTAGATCAGTACCCAGGAAATTAGGGTCCTTAAAAATGTTAATGACAGCAGAAACATTTACAATGGTCTGCTCTTTTTGTAACAGAGTTTTAAGACTAATATTTACTATATTTAAACAAAAGGCATCTATGGTTGTGAACTGAAAACTTAGGAAAGTTTCTCATTCACAAAGTAGCCTATTGTTTGAATTGGGGTGGGGACCCCAAAAAACCAAAATAGCTGAATCTGTTGCTTATAACTGCAAGATCATAAGCTCTACAAATGACAGATGACTTACTACTACTTTCAGAAACAAAAGAAATATTCTCATTCCATGGGGAAAAAAAATCTATTGTCATGATCAGAGAAGTCTTAAAAACAAGAGAAACAGGAGAAAAAAGATGACAACACCACAGAAATTAGTTCAGTTTCAGTATATTGCAGGACATAGTAGTTAAGTGTGCTTAATGAAGTGGATTATAGATTTACATACCTACTTTCAATGCAACTAAAGCTCACAAAATAGACAAGTATCTTAAAAAAAGATTTCCTACAAAGAAACTGTGGACTGAAGATAACAATGCAAGCACAAGTGAACAAAATAAAAATCATACAACAGACATAACAACCATCATTAAAAGGAGCTTTATCTATATACTATTTACTCAGAGCAAATAAGTTTGTTAAAAAAGCCTGAAAATTATCAAGATTGTTCAAAATATGAATAATAAGTACTATCATTAATGACTGACCTCATTAGAAGTAAATAAAGTTTAGACTAAAGGTTGTCCCTCTTCTGTGATGTTCCACTTTCATTTCCTGTCTCATTTTCAATATATTGATATCCAACATTTGTGGGTGGAGTTGTGAACTGATCCAACCATTCTGGAGTATAATTTAGAACTATGCCTAAAATTCTATCAAACTGTCAATACCCTTTGATCCAGCAAGTTTTCTACTGGGTCTGTATCCCAAAGAGACCATAAAAAAGGGAAAAGAACACCCCTGTGCAAAAATCTTTATGGCAGGACTTTTTGTAGTGGCAAAGAGCTAGAAACTGATGATATCCATTAGTTGGGGAATGGCTGAATAAGTTATGGTGTATGAATGTTATGAAATAATACTGTTCTTTAAGAAATAATAAGCAGGATGATTTCAGAGAGGCCTGAAGAGACTTACATGAATTGATGTTATGTAAAGTAAATAAGAACCACAACATTGTACACAGCAACAACATATGATCAACTGTGATGAACATGGCTCTTTTCAAACAATGAGGTTATTCAGAATGGACAGTTCCAATGCACTTATGATGAAGAGACCTATTTGCATCCAGAGAGAGGACTATGGGAACTGAGTGTGGTGTATAACATAGCATTTTCACCTTTTTTGTTGTTCTTTTCTTGCTTTTTTTTTTTCTTTCACCTTTTTGATCTGATTTTTCTTGTGCAGAATAAATATGGAAATATGTATAGAAGAACTGTACATCTTTAACATATAGAGGATTACTTGCTGTCTAAGGGGAGGGGTGAGATGAGGAGGAAGGGAAAAAATTTGGAACACAAGGTTTTGCAAGAGTGAATGTTGAAAACTATTTTATGCATGCATTTTGAAAAACAAAAAGCTATTTTAAAAATATGTTGATATTCATCCCAGCTACAGACATTTTCTTCCCTTTAAAATAGCTTTCCCACTCACTGTTCTATTCATCAAAGTTTTCTGCACTACTGCACAGTGTTTGGCATTTAAAGTCCTTCATATTCTAGCCTCAATTTATCTGTGCAGAACTATTACATACTACTTCCTTTATACACTCTTTGTAGCTAAACTGGCTTTTTTCTGTTGTTCTCCTCTGCATCTCCTATCTTTTTGTCTTTATACTAGCTATCCTCTATTTCTGGAATTTACTCCCTCTACTCTTAGATTTCTTAAAATCTCTTAATTTCTTTCAAAATTTAGCTCAAGACTTACCTATTAAGTTAAGACTTTTCAGTTCTCATAACCCTTTCCCTGACTATTGCCAGGACTTTCCTCCTAAAATCATCACTTATCTATTTCAAACATATTTCTACATGCAACTAATTGATGTCTCCCTTATATGACTGAACTCCTTTAAAGCAGAGAATATTTCGCTTCTGTCTTTATAATGAGGTCCTGGCTAAGTAGGTGGGGTTGGCAGAGAAAGCCTGAAGTATTGATAAGACTATAATACTCCTTGAGACAAATAGGAAAAGATCACCTTTATAGTCCTACCCTTGGGTAAGCCCAGAGAGCCAAGGTATGATGTCAAACAACCTAAGGTTAAATTTCCTCTACAAATGTGACCATGGCTTATGACTTCTTTGCTGAATCTTACTCCCTCCTCCTTGCCTTATGGAGTCTTTCTCTTCATTATAGCTAACTAAGTGTTTTAAAGTGCTAAATTTCTGTATAGGTTTGGGCTGCCAATCAATGGCATCCTCCCTCTCATGGTATATTCCCTTTCTTCTGGCTAATTATGAGTCTCTCCAAGCCTGTCTGTATTCATCCTGCTGGTCATTTCTTACAAAACAATAATATTCCACAACATTAATATACCACAATTTACTCAGCCATTCTCCAATTGATGGGCATTCAATTTCCAGTTTCTGGGCACGACAAAAAGGGCTGCCACAAACATTTTTGCACATACAGGTCCCTTTCCCTTCTTTAATATCTCTTTGGGGTATAAGTAACACTTCTGGATGAAAGAGTATGCACAGTTTGATAACTTTTTGAGCATAGTTCCAAGTTGCTCTCCAGAATGGTTAGATCCATTCACAACTTCACCAACAATGTATCAGTGTCCCAGTTTTCCCACACCCCCTCTAACATTCATCATTATCTTTTCCTGTCACCTTAGCCAATCTGACAGGTATGTAGTGGTATCTCAGAGTTGTCTTAATTTGCATTTCTCTGATCAATAATGATTTGGAGCACCTTTTCATATGAGCAGAAATAGTTTCAATTTCATCATCTGAAAATCGTCTGTTCATATCCTTTGGCTATTTATCAATTGGAGAATGGCTTGATTTCTTATAATTCTCTATAGATTTTTTAATTTTTAATTTTAATTGTAAAAATGTTTTCCCAGCTTATTGCTTCCCTTCTAATCTTGTCTGCATTAGTTTTGTTTGTACAAAAGTTTTTTAACTTGATATAATCAAACTTTCCTATTTTGTGATCAATAATGATCTCTAGAGTTCTTCTTTGGTCCCAAATTCCTTCCTCTACATTTCTTTCAAAAGAAATCAGAGGTAAGGTCATTGTTATAGAAACTGATACAAATTTTTTTTAAAAAAATTAGGAATACAAGCATGTACAGCTAGCAGTAAATCAGTTGAGCTATGATTATATTACTTTTTGTTTCATGACCTGCCTAATAGAGGGCAGAGAAAATAGGAGCCAATACCCCAAGGGAGGAGATACAGGACATGATGGACAGAGAAGTTCCCAACCTAAGGGCTTGGGAGAATGGAAGGAAAAAGATAAAAGGCAAGGCAGTATATAAAACAAAAGCTTCACAATGACATATCAAAAAATCTTTTCCAGGCATGGTTATCCTCAGTACCATTCTGGTGGGTCTCTAGTACAGAAAGTGACAAAGAAGGGGGTATTGGCTTGAGAATAGATAGATATTAGCTGAAATGGCTCAGGATTGAATCAGACCTTTTGACTCTGGATATAAAAAGTTCATAACACTTCTTACTGCTAAGATATATCAAGATTTTATATTTCTGAGATTTACTTTTCATATGTTAAAAATTCTGTACATAAAGGAAGCATAGAAAAGATAATTAATTATGCTAATGATGGACTTGACAGAGGAGGAAGGAAGACTTCAATCTTCTAGAAAACTTACATTGTATGAGGATCATAGGGGAAAAATAAAAAAGAAGTAACTGTAAAGCTCAATAATTAAAAAATAAATTTTTAGAGTATCCTACAAAGAAAAAGAAACAAGGAAGGTATAAATTAACATTATTTGGAATGAGGTCCTATAAGTAAATATTATTCAAACTAAGAGACTGAATGATAAGGTCCAGACTCAAATTTATGTTTAAAAAAAATTTTTTTAATTGATATGTTTTGTTTTTTGTTACAAATATTTAGAGATTATTCTTTTATCTCATGAGAAGTCTTTTGTAATAAAGTAAAACAATTAAATACAACTAATAATATAGTGGTTTAATTTGAGAGTATATTAGGCAGGCAGGTGAAGAATCAGTAAATATTTATTAAACATCTATTAATGTGTCAAACCTTGTGGAAAGAAACAAAAAAAAAGTGAAAAATTAGTTCTTGCTCTCAAAAAACAACAAAGCATGATAGCAGGGATGAAAGTAAGGTGTACAAAAACTGGAAATATTGGAGTGGGGACAAGGGAAGGCAGAGAAAAGGGCTTCAAATACTGGAAGAGTTTATATTTGATCCTGGAGGTGACAGAAAGTTCATGGAGTTTACTGAGTTAAAAAGTAATGTGTTAAGACATAAGACATAAGAAAGATCACTTTGACAGCTGAGTGGAAAAAAAGACTGAAGGGTGAAGAGAACTGTGGCAGGCAGACCAACCAAGCATAAAGTAATGAGATCATATCACAGTGGCATCGATGTCAAAGGAGAAAGGGCCAAGGCAGTATTTGAGAGACTTATAAAGATCAAATCAATAGGAATTGACAATGGATTGGATTGAGGTGTCAATGAGAATAGTCAGGAAAAGCAAAGAACTGAGGATGACAACTAGATTGGGAGCTTTGGTGACTAGAAGGAAAATGATACCATCAATATTTATAAAAAACAACTTTTTAAACTCTTCTTTCAGAAATTCTAGTTGACTTTGTGCCCACGCTGTGTTCTTCTCTGGGACTTTGCTTGTAAATGTTTTGGAGCCATTCTCTTTTGGATTTGAATTTTGACCTTTTCTGTTAAGATAATAATAAGCTTTTTTATGCTGGAATTCCTTTTTTTGTTTGTTTGTTTGTTTGTTTTCTATTTGTTCCAACCTACTTCCTGACTTTGAAGTTGCTATGAGAGCTGAGCTCTGTGGTACTTGTGAATAGAAAATCTAGACTGATCTTATTGCTACATTTTTGGGATATTGAATGTTGTATAATTCCAAGATTTCACTGTCAGGTTGGGGACCTTAAATGTTTTCAGTTATCCCAAAATATTCTGTTCCATGGCATAGGTTGATGACTATCTTTCTGGTCTACCTCTGAAAGTTCTAGACTCAGGTTTGGATCTGAGCAAGAGCAGTCTGTTGTTGAACTCAGTCCCTAGCAGCCAGTTGAAAAGAGCTGTTTTGTTTCTGAGTGGCAGAATTATAGGATACCCTTTGGTCTAGGATTCCTACCATGGTTTGTTTGTTTGTTTTTCCATAGGCAGAGTAAGATTTTGGAAATGGACTCCATTAAGCACCTATGGTCTGCTTCACATCACTGCTGCTTCAGGCTTCTAAACTTCCTTCTCTTTCAATACTCTGCCTGGGAGTTTCAATCTGGGATGCCACCCTAATCTGATGGTCCCCTTCTCAGTTCCTTGGATTTGAGAAACAAAATACAGAACTACTCAGAGCTTGGTAGTAGACAGCAAAACTGCCAGTAAGTTAGTACCTAGGCTGGACAAATGACTTTTAATGTTGTTGTTTTTTTCCTTTTTGAATTTTCCCATTAGGATTCTAAAAAATTAAGTGCATTTTCTAGATCTGTTTAGAGGAGTTTTGTAGAGGAGAGCTTACTCATCTGTATCCTAATATCATCATTTCCATTTCTTTTGGAAAAATTTATTTTCTCATTTACTCAATATTTCCTGATTTAATGGCCATCTCCTTGGAATTCAGGTAAGATTTTTGCCTCCATGAAAGAGCTGCTATAACTATTTTTGTAAATAAAGAGTCTTTTTTTTTTTTCTTTCTCTGATCTTTTAAATGTAGGTCTGACCTTTTTAATGCTGGGTCAAAGGGAATGTTTAATAATATTTTGTGTATAATGCTCAATTGTTTTCCAGAATAAGTATAACCATTCATAGATCCACCAAGAACATACATATCAATGTGCCTGTTTTCCCACAGTCCCTGTGCCATTTTTTTCATTTTTTTTTCTTATTATATTTACCAATCTTCTTCCAAGAACTATCTGCTTATATCCTTAAATCATTTGTCAATTGGGGCATGACTCTATCCTGTAAATTTAAATCATCTCTTCATATGTCTGGAAACAGATTTTTATAAACTTGCTACAAAGAATTTTTTCCCTTTAATTTCCCTTTTTGTTTGTGTAAAAACTTTTTATATTGTTACAAAAATTATCTACCTCTTTCCATCAGATTGGTTACACACATAAGTAAAAGGTAAAATTTATAGTAATAAGAATTTAGCTTAAGCAAAATGAAAACTTTGCTCAAGGAAAATATGGTAACATTAAAATGACATCAGAGAGGAATATAATTATCTTCCCAGAAAATATTAGAACACTAGCATATAGACAATCTTCCAAAATTGAAAGTCCTGCATTAAAGGAAGAATATACTAGATTGCCCGAATATCATTTCACCTCTACAATATTATAATCATGCAATATTATACTAATTTGAGTACTTTCATCATTGTAACTAGAGCTTGTTATCATTTTTGAGCTATGCCCATGAAAAATATCTGGACATATACAAAAAAATATTTCATCACTGATGTTGTAACTTTTAAAAAATATCTTCTTAAAGAAAAAGACATTCGTTTCTTCCTCATAAATTACATGTATATAATGACTTTATGAAACACTAGAATTCATTGCTGATAGTCAAATATTATCAACAGGAAAGAAAATTCTCATCACCCTACTATTAAATGATTCAATGAATATGGTTTTATCAAAAGCAATAACTCTAAAAAAGATTATAATTTGCTTTGCCACTGAATGCCAAAGACTATTCAGCATTTCCATTTGTTTTGCACCTGAAAGTCCCTAAATGTGCTGTTTTCCCTTACCAGATTGTGGATTTTTTAAGAACAAGGATGTCTTGCTATTCTTTATATATTCTAAGTGTTTCACATCGTAAGCATTTAGCAAATCTTTTTTTGTTTGTTCATTCATTGCATCAATTTTTTCATAACATCTAAGAGATCTCCAACTGTCTGATTTCTCTTTGAGTGTCTTAAGACCATCTCAAACTCTCCATGCCTTATGCAAAAAGCCAAAGTTCTTCTTTAGACTTCCCCATTTCTGTCAATGTTATCATCATTCACCTCACCATCTATGAGTCTTTTATCTCTCTTCTTATAACTAGTAGGTCACTAATGCCTACTGAGTCCTCCTTTACTATATTTTCCCTAACTGATCCCACTACCATCCTAGTCCAGGTGTTACAAGCATGTCCCTGATGGCTTTTTTATCTGTGCCTCTCTGTCCTTCAATTCATCCTAAAAATGACTACTAACGGGTCACAGATATCGAAGTGGAAAGCACCTCACAGATCATGTCATCTACCTCTTTCATTTTATAGATAAGGAAACTGAAGTGAAGACAACTTAGATGAACTGCAAAATGTCGCATAAGAAATATTCAAATCTAAATCCTAATTCCATATCCTGAGTTCTAACCTATCCTATCATAAATCTTTCCTTTCACCCAAATCAAAATTTATTAACTGCTCTGCGGTGTACAGAATAAACTTCATTTGTACTTTCTTTGCCAATATTTAATGTCCTCCAAAATATATGTTCCTATTTTTCCAATTTTATTTTTCATAATTCCTTCACATAAATCCTTTGCCAAACTGGATCAACCAATGCTGCCTGAATATATGTTCTCTGTGTCTGGAACAACATCCTTTCTTCTGCCTAAGGGTTACTTTCTTACAAGGCATAGCTCAAGTCTCAAAAAATCATGAAATCTTTCTTAATGGATCCAATCTTTATCACATCTTCCCTTGACATTATATAGCTCTTTTTTGTACTAACTCATTCAGCACAGGACAAATTATTGTTTTATAGTTATCTGTCCTTCTGTATATACATTGTTTCCAAAACAGAGAACTCTAAACCCTAAGAGACAAGACCAGAGTGTTATGTTTCTATATAGGCAACAGAGCTTATCTTCTTAATCCCCTCTCACCCAGTCTCTATGCACAAGAGTATTGTTAGGATCAAAAGAAATAATGTATATAAAATGGCATGCAACTCAAAAAATGTTCAACATGAATTTTTATTTATTGATTATTGTGCAAATAACATCATTGCTGTTTGTCCTTTTAAAAAAGAATAATGAATGATATCAAGGGGTAATGTCTTGACTTGTGCATAAATTGGATTTAATGAAGGAGAGTTGCACACTTATCAGCCTCAACCTCTCTTCCCAAGTCATCAAAGTCCAATGGTAGGATAAAAATCCAGATTCCTGGTAATGGCCTGAGATGAAGTGGATGATTTTGGTGTCTTTAATGTCTGACTAAGCTCTATGTGCTCTCCAGTGCCTGTTTCAAGCCACCTTCAGGGCCACTGAAACCAAATTTTCTCATGTGCCTATTCTATTCTAAGCCTGTCAGTCATCCTCAACCTAGTTTAGCTCATCTGCCCAGAAGGCTGGCCACAATGAGACCACTGGGCATGCTACAGCTTCTGGGACTCACAGGTAAGAGCTGGGTGCCAGGTGAACACCAATGATGCCCTGAAAGGGGCTCAATTAGCCCCCCACCACAGGTGCCAGTCCTTCCTAAACACCCTATACTCCTCTGAAGATAAGATAAAAAAACTTGGAAATTTTGCAAAAGCTATTGAAATAATTACTGCATGGAGCTGTAAATATTTGAACTTAATCACGATTCATTATGAGGTTTGACTATATGATAAATCTATTGTTTCCTACTTAATCAAAAGCCTATTACATATTTTCATGTTCAGGGGGCTATGTAAAAGAACTTTCAGGATAAGGTAGTATATTATTCATGGTTTTAAAGTCCAGAAAGTCAGTACCAGAGCCAGAAAGAAAATGAAGACTGGATGATCTGAGCTCCTCCACAAAATGGAGACCCAAAGAGAAAGTAATCAATGGGAGAAACAGATTAAATTAGTGGAAGGATATTCCAGGATGAGAAGGTCACAAGAATGATTGGATATTCTAGGGCAAGGAGGCCCAAGTGCTGAGGGGAGTTTCAGGATGAAATAGCATCTGAGGCATGGTTCTGAAATCTGTAAACTGAGATCAAAGCTAGGAGGGGAATGAAGTAGAAAGTGGGTTTAAGTTTTTGGCTTAGGATATCTATCTTGGCTTTTTTTTATACCTTAATGCAAATCTACATTTCTCAAGATTTTGTTAATCATCCTTATGTATCCCCACCTTTGCACCAATATCAATGAAGATCAAAAAAAAAAAAAAACACACACACACATATATTTTATTAAAGGGCCTTTTAAATTCTTTTAAGATTTCCTCATATTTAATTACCAAAATGAGAAGCAATATTAGATAGTGAATTGAGAGAAAATTGAAGCCAGAAAGATCTAGACTTAAATTTCACTTCTAAAATATAATGGCTTTGATTGTAGTATATCAATACTCAGCCTTCTCAGTAGTCCAGGCAAGTCTCTAAGACTATTTAATTATCGTGAAGAGAGCAATCTGCATTGGTAAAGAGATTTTCCTCACCAAGAAACTTCCTATTTCTAACTGCAGAAATATCAAACAGATTTTTTTTGTTGTAAGGCTATTGATTAGTTAATTAATTTAATTAATTAACAAATATTTATTAGGCATTTCTCATGTAAAAGGCACTTAACAAAGCTAAAACAATCTCTGTCTTCAAAACATTAAAATTTAGTGCGGGAGATTTAAATGCAAAATAATTATGATACAATATATAAATTACAAAAAAGAGGCATGAAGTGCTGAGAATTCAGAAGAAGAGATAACTTCTAGGTGAAAGAAAAAAGAAAAGCTGAAAAGCTCATATGACTGAAATACGTAGATAGTATAGAACCTTGAATAGCTGTCTTCTTAAAGTACATGTAAACTCAAAGGAGAATGAAAGTAATGAATAAAAGAGGGTCAATAGGAAAATGGATCCAGTGAAGATTCTAAGGTGTAGTTGGGACTATTTAAGGGAAGCTTCAATGAGATCTATGGATTAAATTTCTGGAAATGCAGATTACTTCAGATTCAAAGAGACAGAACAAAGTTCTATTAAATCATAAAATGAATCTTGATTTCTTAAGAATTAAAATATAATGAGTTTTAGAACTTGCAAATATTAAGGTACATGGTACAATGAGAAGTACAAAACAACATCACAATATTAACACAATCAATTAAAAATTAAATTCACTTATATTTATAGTTTCCAAATGTTGTGAATAAACTGAATCTTACCTTATATCTCATTTTGGGGCAAGAGTGAATGTAGAAACCCATATAATAATAACTGAGTTGAGATGTTTTCTCATGAAGTTCCCTAGTAAAAGCAATTTCTCTGTAAATAAAAATAAAGATGAACAATAATTAATTTTGGTTCTAATTTTTAAATAGAATATGCAATTTGATGATACAATTACTTCTTGAATACAAACTATCTAAAGACCCAAAAGCTTAAAAAAAAATTAAAACAATTGTCAAAAGACTTATTAAAGAAATATCAACAAGCTCTAAATTATTCTTAGTTGTTCATACTTATTTTTGCCAAGTGATTTGAAATTCAAAACACATGGCCTCTATTTAAAAAAAAAACAAAAACAAAATAATTTATTTAAGAGTTTTCTATTGAAACTTCCTTAGTTCAGATGAAATTGGAATTTGTAATTGTATATGTTCAGATTAAATATGAATATCAGAATATCAAAAAATCAGCCAATTTCTCAAGAATAGGTATATTTTATTCTAATATGCATAGTCTGGGTACATGCATATAAATATATTTATTTGTATACAATATGGGATTTCCTCCCCTAAGCTTATGTAATGATTTATTATTTTTCTTTTCTAAATAATACAAAAAAAATACACATTATAGTACTTTTTCTAATACAAGTAATGGGTACTTAAATAAAAAATATAGAAGAAATGTGTCTAAGGCAATCTTACTTTGTATGTAGAAGTATCTCAGTTTAACAATTTCATCTCAGTTGCCAAACTGACTGTTTGAAAGTTTTAAAAACAAGTTTGTATTCACAAAGTTATAAATGTCTACGCTAGCAACTGAAATAAAATTTATTCTTGAATCAACTGTTTTTTTGAAGCCCCTTGTGATGTCATTGGACCTCCTTGAAGATGAAAGACAAATAATTTTTTATGGACATACATCTAATTTTTTATTTCTAAAATCAGTTAAATATTTATTCAATATTTACCAAATAACTGTATGTAAGACATTGTGCCAGTCATTCTACATGAAATTAAAAAAAAAAAATGCAGCCCCTAATCTCTCTTAAAAGCTAATAGGGAAAATAAGATGATATAAAAGTATAGATGCAAAGTACTATAATAATTCAGAGAAAGGAGATAAACTGCTTGTGGCTGGGAAAATAGGTAAGACTACATGGAGTAAATGACATATAAGTTACTTCCTAAAATGAAACTTAGGGAAAGATCATTCTAGGTAGAAGGCACAGTATGAACAATTGGGAAGGTGAAGGAAATCAAACATATCGACAAACCAATGATTGGTTTGTTTGCCAGAAGATAAAATCAGTTAGATACAAACAGTAAAGGTACATGAAGCAAAGGAATTTAGACTTTCTTCAGTGAATAATATTGGGTCATCTAAAGGTTTCATCACCTAGTGAATCAAATTAAAATTCCTTAAAAAAACTACCTGGCAAAAATCTCAAAAAATAAATTAGAGGGAGGACAGACTTAGTGAGAGAGACTAATTAAAAGAAAAGATAGGGACAGCTAGGTGGCGCAGTGGATAGAGCACCAGCCTTGAATTCAGGAGGTCCTGAGTTCAAATCTGGTCTCAGACACTTAACACTTCCTAGCTGTGTGACCTTGGGCAAGTCACTTAACCCCAGCCTCAAAAAAAAAAAAAAACAAAAAAAAAACCCCAAAAAACAAAAGAATGATGGCAAGACAACAGAGAGAGAAAAAATATGATCTAGGAGGATGGTGCAAAGTTATAATGAATAGGACTTTGATTGGCTAGAATTGGGAAGTAAAGAACAGAACTGAGGTATATGTTCCCAGAGAAAGTGGGAGCCATGGAAGAAAAAAATAAGCCCAAATAGCATTCCATTCATTTGTGCCAAAGATTGAAAAGTTCTATTATACTTAAAACTCTACTTTGTTTTTTGGGGTTTTTTTTAAAGATTCAGAATAACATGCCTTTAAGTTATTAAATAATTTCAAAAACTAAGAGGTAGTAAGGAAATAGCTGAAAGTTGTAGACTTGGGAGTTAGGAGAGGACTGGCTTGATCCCCTTTACTAGGTTATGGCCCTAAGTAAATAATTTAACCTTGCTTAATCTTATTTTCCTCATTTCCTCAAAAGTAGATACTACTACTTTTATTACCAAATTCATAGGATTTCTGAAATAAAAACACTCTATAATCCATAAATCACTATATAAAATTTGAGCTGTTCTACAAGTTGTTATTATTGGAAAAATAAGCCCCACCTCCAAGGAGTAGTCAACAGTGAGATTCTGCCCTCAGAGGTGTAGCCACCAGTTAGGACTACCAGGAGTGAGACCCCACTCCTGGGATCTGGCCAAGAACTAAACCCAACCAGACAGAACTAGTCAATAGCAAGATTCCCACATCCCCAGGACAAGCCAGAAGGGAAGACCTCTTCTCCCATGCAGTATAAGACAGCATCTAGGCCCTACCACCCAGTGGAAGTAAAGTAGTAATGTTCCAAGCCTTAGTACAAGAAATATGGGACAATGAAAGAACAAAGCAAAAACTAAAAAGCAACTTAACTATAGATAATTGTGACAACGACAGGAAGGATCAAGGTACAAATGTAGAAAAGGAAAAAACTGTCAAAATGGCTACATGCAAAGCTTCAAAGAAAAAATATAAAGTGGTCTCAGGCCCTCAAAAAAGTACTTCTGGAAAACCTTTAAAAAGACGTTAAAAAGCAAATAAAGAAAGTAAAAGAAAAGTGGAGGAAAATATTGAGTAATACAAGAAAACCATGAAAAAACTATCAACATCTTACTAAAAGAAATTCCCAAATGGGGGGGGGGGGGCGCTGAGGGAGAAATATATACAAAAATTAATTGTAGAAAATAACTCCTTAAAAAATAAAATTGGCCAAATGAAAAAGGAGTACAGAAGCTCACTGAAAAAAATAAGTCCTTAAGTTGGAATTGGTCAAGTGGAAGTTAATGGGAGACAGCAAGAAACAATAAAACAAAGTCAAAAGAAAAAAATATGGAAGAAAAAGTGAAATTTCTCACTGAAAAACAAGTAATAGATCAAAGAGAGATAAATTAAAAATCAATGGACTGCTTGAAGGCCATGAACAAACAAGGGCCTGGACAACATCTTTCAAAAAATTATCAAGGAAAACTGACCTGACCCAGATAAAATAGAAATAATAGATAAAATAGAAACTTTAAAAAATCCACCTGAAAGAACCCCAAAAAGGATATTCCTAGGAATATCATAGCCTAATTCCTGAGCTCCCAGGTCAAGAAGAAAATGCTGAAAGCAGCCAGAAATAATTCAAATGTCATGGATCCACACTTAGGACTGCACAGTATTTAGCAGCTCTCCATTAAAGGATCAGAAGACTTGAAATGTGGGATTTCAGAAGACAAAAGGAGTTAAAATTACAACCAATAATCAATACCCTAGCAAAACCAAATACCATCCTTTTTGGGGGGGGAGGGGATAGGAAGAGGGAGGACAGGGGATGGATACATAATGAAATAAAAGACCCTCAAGCATTCTTAATTAGCCAGAACTGAATAAAAACTTTGATTTTCAAATACAAGACTCAAGAAAAATATAAGAGGATACAAAAGGAAAAGGAAAGAAAATGTAAGAAATTCAATGAGGTTCAACTATTTCTATTCCTACATGGCAAGATATTTCTGACTTTTTGTTTTGTTTTGTTTTGGTTTTCTGCTGAGGCAGTTGGGGGTAAGTGACTTGCCCAGGATCACACAGTTAGGAAGTGTTAAGTACATGAAGTCACATTTGAACTCAGGTCCTCCTGACTTCAGGGCTGGTACTCTATCCACTGCACCACCCATATTCCCCATATTTCTGACTCCTAAGAATTTTATCACTATTGGGGCAATCAAAAGGAATACACATAACTGGAAGATATGACTGTGAGATGACTAATTGTGAGAACAGTCCAAAAAATTAAGGGATAAGAAAGAAGATGCACTGGGAGAAAAGTGAAGGGAAAGACAGAATGAGGTAAATTATCTCACATAAATGAAATGTGAAAGAGCTGTTAGAGTAGAGGGGAATATGGGAGAGTGGCACATAATGTTTTAACCTTACTCTCATCAGAACTGGTTCAAAGAAGGAATAACATACACACTCAGTTGAATATAGAAACAGATATCTTCTCCTATGGGGAAATAAAAAAGGAACAGAAGTAAGAGGAAATAACTATCAGAAGGAAAGGCAGACTAAGGGAGGTGGTGATCAGGACGCAAAGAAAAGGTAAAAAATAAGAAAAAGCAAAGGGTAAACAAGAGAAAAATAGGATAGAAGGAAATACAGTTATCATAATCGTAAATGTGAATGGGATGAACTCATCCATGAAGCAGAAGCAGATAGCAGAATGGATTAAAAAAAGAACTCTACAATGTTGTTTACAAGAAACATATTTAAAGCATAGAGACATATATATAAAGGTAAGGAACTGGAATAGAATCTATTACTGGAGCAGAAGTTGAGGGGAAAAAACAAAAGGATAGCAATAATGCTCTCAAAGTAAAGCAAAAGTAGATCTAATTAAAAGAGACAGAATAGGCAGCTACATCAAGCTGAAAAACACTAAGACAATGAAGTGTCTAATGTCTAATGCACCAAATGGTATAGCAACTAAATTTTTCAAGATGTTAAATGAGTTACAGAAAATAGATAATAAAGACTTCAACTTTCCTTTCTCAGAATTATCCAAAAAAATAAACAAGAAAGAAGTTAAGGAGATTAATGGAATTCTAAACTGAATAGAACTAAAAAGGAAAAATTTTTTTTCTCATAAGTACATGGCATCTACACAAAAATTGACCACGTATTAGGTATTAAAACCTTACAACCAGAGCTTCTGCAGAGAAGCAGAAATATTAAATTCATCCCTTTCAGATTATAATACAATAAAAATTACACTCAATAAAAGACTATAGAAACATAGATTAAAAATTAATTGAAAACTAAATTATATAATTCTAACGACTAAGTCAAAGAATAAATCATACAAATAATAATTTCATTACAGAGAAAGACAAAAACGAGAAAACAC